>NW_021820961.1:0-127639 GCF_901001135.1 Rhinatrema bivittatum
GAGCGAAAAAGAACCTACCTGACCTTATTCATTGTTACGCTTGGGCTCCGGACAGGAGTCGTGCACACCACCCAGCAGGGTGGCTCCAGGTGGAGAGAGACAGGAAGCTCGAACAGAGTCAGGTACCAGGCTGGGTCAGGGCAGGCAGCAAGAATCAGAGTCAAGTTCAGGCTGGGTCAGGGCAGGCGGCAAGTGGCAGTGTCTAAGTACAGGCTGGGTCAGGGCAGGGCGGCAAGTGGCAGTGTCAAGTACAGGCTGGGTCAGGGCAGGCGGCAGTCAGCAGTGTCTGGGTCCAGGCTGGGTCAGGGCACAGTAAGCAGGGCAGGGCAGGTCAGAAGGCCCGTAGGCCACACACACACACACACGGAAGGCCCGTAGGCCACACACCAATAGCGGGGCAAGGCAGGTCAGAAGGCCCGTAGGCCACACACACACACACGGAAGGCCCGTAGGCCACACACCAATAGCGGGGCAAGGCAGGTCAGAAGGCCCGTAGGCCACACACACACACACGGAAGGCCCGTAGGCCACACACCAATAGCGGGGCAAGGCAGGACAGAAGGCCCGTAGGCCACACACACACACACGGAAGGCCCGTAGGCCACGCACCAATAGCGGGGCAAGGCAGGTCAGAAGGCCCGTAGGCCACACACACACACATGGAAGGCCCGTAGGCCGCGCAAGGCAAGACAAGGCAAGGATAGGCCCGAAGGCCGCGCAAGGCAAGACAAGGCAAGGATAGGCCCGAAGGCCGCGCAAGGCAAGGCAAGGCAAGGATAGGCCCGAAGGCCACGCAAGGCAAGGCAAGGCAAGGATAGGCCCGAAGGCCACGCAAGGCAAGGCAAGGTAAGGATAGGCCCGAAGGCCACGCAAGGCCAAGGCAAGGCAGCAAGGATAGGCCCGAAGGCCACGCAAGGCAAGGCAAGGCAAGGATAGGCCCGAAGGCCACGCAAGGCAAGGCAAGGCAAGGATAGGCCCGAAGGCCACGCAAGGCAAGGCAAGGCAAGGATAGGCCCGAAGGCCACGCAAGGCAAGGCAAGGCAAGGATAGGCCCGAAGGCCACGCAAGGCAAGGCAAGGCAAGGATAGGCCCGAAGGCCACGCAAGGCAAGGCAAGGCAAGGATAGGCCCGAAGGCCGCGCAAAGCAGGCTAGAGCAGGGAGCCCAGGTGAGCTCGATGCCGAAGCACCGAGGCAACTGTCAGGCAGGGTTAAGAGGGCACACCCAGAGCATAGAGTGGACATAGGAGATGGACTGGGCCTGTCAGGAAAGCCAGCCCTAGAGGGACCCCTGGTGGTGAGGCGGTAGCACAGCAGCCACCGCCGTAACAGTACCCCCCCCTCAAGGCCTCCCCCTCCTCCTGGATCCCATCTGTGCAGGAGGTAATCAAGAATACCGGGAGACCACTCTGGGGGTGATGCGGCAGGGTCAACTCCCTCCCGAGGAAATAAGGCAGTCCATAACCCCACCTGGGGTGATAAGGCAGACACAACCCCAACCTGGGGCAGAAAAATAGTCCATAACCCCTCCTGGGACAAGGCGGCAGGGTTAGACCCCTCCTGGGGTAGCAGAGGCGGTGCAGATTTCCATAACCCCTCCTGGGGTGACAAGGGGAACACAAACCCCACCTGGGGCAGAGAAATAGTCCCGTAACCCTTCTTGAGGCGATAGTAGGACCGGTCCGGACCCTTCCAAGGTCGGCATCAAAACCGGTACAGGCCCCTCCAGGGGCGGCAGCTGGGCCAGTACAGCAGGCTCGGATCCTACTCGGGCAATTGTAGCAGGCTCGGACCCTTCTCGGGGCGTTGTAGCAGGCTCGAACCCCTCTCGGGGCGATGAAGCAGGCTCGGACCCCTCTTGGGGCATTGCAGCAGGCTCGGACCCCTCTCGGGGCGTTGTAGCAGGCTCGGACCCCTCTCGGGGCGATGAAGCAGGCTCGAACCCCTCTCGGGGCGATGAAGCAGGCTCGGACCCCTCTCGGGGCATTGTAGCAGGCTCGGACCCCTCTCGGGGCGATGAAGCAGGCTCGGACCCCTCTCGGGGCATTGTAGCAGGCTCGGACCCCTCTCGGGGCGTTGTAGCAGGCTCGGACCCCTCTCGGGGCGATGAAGCAGGCTCGGACCCCTCTCGGGGCATTGTAGCAGGCTCGGACCCCTCTCGGAGCGATGAAGCAGGCTCGAACCCCTCTCGGGGCGTTGTAGCAGGCTCGGACCCCTCTCGGGGCGATGAAAGGCAGGCTCGGACCCCTCTCGGGGCGATGAAGCAGGCTCGGACCCCTCTCGGGGCATTGTAGCAGGCTCGGACCCCTCTCGGGGCGTTGTAACAGGCTCGGACCCCTCTCGGGGCGATGAAGCAGGCTCAAACCCCTCTCGGGGCGATGAAGCAGGCTCGGACCCCTCTCGGGGCGTCAGCAGGACCGGTATGGACCCCTCCAGGGGTGGCAGCAGGACCGGTATGGACCCCTCCCGGGGTGGCAGCAGGACCAGTTCAGCAGACTCCGATGGCTGACTCAGGAAGTCTGTCAGTAGGACTGGTTCGGACCCCTCTGAAGACGGCAGCAGGGCCGGTTCAGCAGACTCAGGCTCTTCTCGGGGTAGTGCAGCAGGTTCAGATGGCAGAGTAGCATGGTTAAAGGTAGTGTGCATGGAAGACACAGATTGTACTGCCGTGGGCTTGATACCTCGAGCCAAAGTCTGATGCTCCTGATTTTGTTTCTGGAGGAGCAGTTTAGAGAAGGCACAGGCAGTTCTAGGACGTCTAGGGAAGGTGCTCGTTAGTGTCCACTTGGCAGCTGTGGGAAGCTGAGCCCTGCTAGAGCTAATCAGCTCTCTCCGTTGTAGAGAAACCTGTTCCCGAGGCTCTAGCACTGGTCTCACAGAAGCCTTCTTGGCCAGGTAAGTCCTGGGTTTTTCTACCCTCAAACTGCCAGCAAAAATGTCTGTTTTAGTTGAGCCAGAAACAGAATACTGGTTAGGAGAGCTGATAGCTTTTTCTAATTGCACAGCTGGTCCTAGAGCAGAACAACAGGGGCAGGGTTTGCCTGGAGGTAACAAACACGGGAGACAGGAGCATTTCCACCACCCTGGTTTAGGAGCCAGACAGTTCAAACACTCCTGATAGACAGAAACATTTTTCTTGTTGCAGTTATTGCATGACCAGTGTTCCTGACCAACAAGTTCACAGGCTAGACAGTTCTGATAGCTAGGATAGTTCAAAGTTTGACAGGAATTGCAGGTATAAAACTTTAAAGAAGGAGGCATCTTGAATTAGTGAAAAGTTGACTCACCGGCAGGACACAGACCTATCTCTTCCCCTGGAAAATGTGATGGCTTCGGCATACTGTTACGCTTGGGCTCCGGACAGGAGTCGTGCACACCACCCAGCAGGGTGGCTCCAGGTGGAGAGAGACAGGAAGCTCGAACAGAGTCAGGTACCAGGCTGGGTCAGGGCAGGCAGCAAGAATCAGAGTCAAGTTCAGGCTGGGTCAGGGCAGGCGGCAAGTGGCAGTGTCTAAGTACAGGCTGGGTCAGGGCAGGCGGCAAGTGGCAGTGTCAAGTACAGGCTGGGTCAGGGCAGGCGGCAGTCAGCAGTGTCTGGGTCCAGGCTGGGTCAGGGCACAGTAAGCAGGGCAGGGCAGGTCAGAAGGCCCGTAGGCCACACACACACACACACGGAAGGCCCGTAGGCCACACACCAATAGCGGGGCAAGGCAGGTCAGAAGGCCCGTAGGCCACACACACACACACGGAAGGCCCGTAGGCCACACACCAATAGCGGGGCAAGGCAGGTCAGAAGGCCCGTAGGCCACACACACACACACGGAAGGCCCGTAGGCCACACACCAATAGCGGGGCAAGGCAGGTCAGAAGGCCCGTAGGCCACACACACACACACGGAAGGCCCGTAGGCCACGCACCAATAGCGGGGCAAGGCAGGTCAGAAGGCCCGTAGGCCACACACACACACATGGAAGGCCCGTAGGCCGCGCAAGGCAAGACAAGGCAAGGATAGGCCCGAAGGCCGCGCAAGGCAAGACAAGGCAAGGATAGGCCCGAAGGCCGCGCAAGGCAAGGCAAGGCAAGGATAGGCCCGAAGGCCACGCAAGGCAAGGCAAGGCAAGGATAGGCCCGAAGGCCACGCAAGGCAAGGCAAGGCAAGGATAGGCCCGAAGGCCACGCAAGGCAAGGCAAGGCAAGGATAGGCCCGAAGGCCACGCAAGGCAAGGCAAGGCAAGGATAGGCCCGAAGGCCACGCAAGGCAAGGCAAGGCAAGGATAGGCCCGAAGGCCACGCAAGGCAAGGCAAGGCAAGGATAGGCCCGAAGGCCACGCAAGGCAAGGCAAGGCAAGGATAGGCCCGAAGGCCACGCAAGGCAAGGCAAGGCAAGGATAGGCCCGAAGGCCGCGCAAGGCAGGCTAGAGCAGGGAGCCCAGGTGAGCTCGATGCCGAAGCACCGAGGCAACTGTCAGGCAGGGTTAAGAGGGCACACCCAGAGCATAGAGTGGACATAGGAGATGGACTGGGCCTGTCAGGAAAGCCAGCCCTAGAGGGACCCCTGGTGGTGAGGCGGTAGCACAGCAGCCACCGCCGTAACATTCATCTTATTCTACATTTATTATTTAATAAATATTTGTATAAAGACCGAGTACTTTGAATCTGTAGAGGTATAATAAGGACCAAAAAATCCCTATGCTCACAATTTGATTGAATTCAAGGCATGTAGCAAAAAAATGAGTGGTGCTGAGCAATGTTCTTGGGTGCTGTATGTATTAGTAATGTGCAGGGGGAAAAATTAATTTTTGTTATTTGCTTCATCTTCAGGAGGTTTTTTCCCTACAAATTTTGGTTCATGGATTGCTTGATTTGTTTCATTCAAAAAAAAAAAAAGTTAAGCAATTAAAATAACGAAATTGTAGTTCCCCCTTCTACCCTCCTGGAAAAATGCCAGGGCCAGGATTCTCCCCAGCTACTTAACTAATCATCTGTGTCCACCCCAGGACTATCATAGAACACAGAAAGTCTTCACAGTAACTAGAATGAAGAGAAAAATCAAATCTCTAGCCTTACAATTCTTAAAGTTCATTTTCTGAACTAGGAGTTCCACAATTCAGTGGAAATAAAATGGATTCAAACAGCAAGGATGTCTATACAATAAGCTTACCTCATGAGAAAGGTAAGTATGATCAATTCAAGATTTGGGATTTCTTCTAGTGGGACTTGTGAGAGTTTTAGACATTCTCTAACCATTACTAAGAGACCCCTGCTTCTCTTATTCAGACAGGGTAGAGAAAAACATTGTATTTTGGAACAGCTCCTTCAATAAGATGGTGTTGGAAGCAATTAGACAAGATTTATTTATTTATTTATTTATTTGGAATCTTTTATATACCGAGATATAGCAAGCTGCCTTCACTCCGGTTTACATTTTAACAACTTATTACAGATAAAGAACAGTAAAACCGAGAATCTTATTAACTTAACGCATTAAAACCATTCTATATATAGGCAAATTGAGCAGGTATTACAGTGTACAAAAAGCGTGCAGACAGGTATTACAGTTAACAAACAGAGTACACATAGGGGTAGATTTTATAAATGTATGTGCGGGCGTACTTTTGTTCGTGAACCAGGTGCGAACAAAAGTACGCTGGATTTTATAAGATATGCACGTAGCCGCGCGTATCTTATAAAATCCGGGGTCGGCGCGCACAAGGAGGTGCATATTTGTGCAACCTGCGCACACCGAGCCCAGCGCGCGCTGCCTGTTCCCTCCGAGGCTGCTCCGAAATCGGAGCGGCCTTGGAGGGCCGCTCCGATTTCGGGGTTTTCAAAGGGGGCCGCTGCACGTACCCCTTTGAAAATCTACCCCATAGAGTCTAAACAGGTAAGTATTGATACACAGATTACATAGAAACTCGAGAACGTCATCGAGTCTCCAGAGTGTGAGCGATCAGTTTAGCCAACACCATCTGTAAATGTTTGTCAAAATATCCAAGTTTTGAGTTCCTTTTTGAATGATTTGATGTCGCTGAGTGTGCATAAGTACTCTGGTAATGAGTTCCATGATTTCGGCCCCGCAATGGAGAAGGCTCTGTTCCTAGTGTTGGAAAGCTTTGCTGAAGGGAGAGGGGGTATGGCTAGGTGCAGTTTGCTGGTTGTTCTTGTTGTGCGTTGTGGTTTGTGTATCTGGATCATGTTCTTGAGGGCGGTGTTATCTGTTCAGTAGATTGCGTTGTGTAAGATTGTTATGGATTTGAACTTGATTCTTTGTTCAACCGGTAGCCAGTGAAGATTTCTTAGAACGGGGGTGATGTGGTCTGATTTTTTCTTGCCGGTTATAACTCTGGCTGCAGCATTCTGTAACAATTGGAGAGGTTTTAAGGCAGATTTGGGAAGGCCATTTAGGAGCGAGTTGCAGTAATTGAGGCTGGTGAAAATAAGTGATTGCAAGAAGGTTCTGAATTCTTGTTGGTGTAGAAGCGGTTTAAGATGTTTTTGTATGTGAAGTTTATGAAAGCCTTCTTTTGTTTTTGTTGCGATGTTCTTTTTGTAGTTTAGTTCACTGTCAATCCAAATACCGAGGTCCTTAGTATTATTCTTCAGTTGGATGTTGGTGTTGTCAATTTGTAAGGAAGGCATTGGGGTTATTTGTCCTGTGTTGTTTCTTTCAATGAGGATGCATTCTGTTTTGTTCATGTTGAGGCATAACTTTAGGTGGTTTAACATGTTTCTAATTGAAATAAGGTGGCTGGCTGTTAGACTCAGTGTGTCTTTGATCGTTGAGGTAATAGGAATGAGGAGTTGGATGTCGTCGACATACATATAGTAAGTTACGCCTAGACTTGAGATGAGTTGGCAGAGTGGGAGGAGGTAGATATTAAAGAGGGTGGCCGAGAGGGCAGACCCTTGTGGTACCCCAGTATCGAGGGGGAAGGGATCAGAGGAGTTGTTGTTAAAGGTTACATTAAAGAACCTGTCTTTTAGGAATGAGGTGAACCAGTCGAGAGTTTTGCCTGAGAGACCTATGCTTGCAAGTCTTGATATCAAGCTTTTGTGGTCTACGGTGTCGAATGCCGCAGAGAGATCTAGTAGAATTAGTAGGGATGTGAATCGTTTTAGGACGATTAAAATTATTGTCCGATAATTTTAATATCGTCTTAAACCGTTATGGAACACAATACAATACAGATTCTAACGATTTATCGTTATAAATCGTTAGAATCGTGAGCCGGCACACTAAAACCCCCTAAAACCCACCCCCGACCCTTTAAATTAAATCCCCCACCCTCCCGAACCCCCCCCAAATAACTTAAATAACCTGCGGGTCCAGCGGCGGTCCGGAACGGCAGCGGTCCGGAATGGGCTCCTGCTCTGAATCTTGTCGTCTTCAGCCGGCGCCATTTTCCAAAATGGCGCCGAAAAATGGCGGCGGCCATAGACGAAAAAGATTGGACGGCAGGAGGTCCTTCCGGACCCCCGCTGGACTTTTGGCAAGTCTCGTGGGGGTCAGGAGGCCCCCCACAAGCTGGCCAAAAGTTCCTGGAGGTCCAGCGGGGGTCAGGGAGCGATTTCCCGCCGCGAATCGTTTTCGTACGGAAAATGGCGCCGGCAGGAGATCGACTGCAGGAGGTCGTTCAGCGAGGGTTCCGGCGCCTCGCTGAACGACCTCCTGCAGTCGATCTCCTGCCGGCGCCATTTTCCGTACGAAAACGATTCGCGGCGGGAAATCGCTCCCTGACCCCCGCTGGACCTCCAGGAACTTTTGGCCAGCTTGTGGGGGGCCTCCTGACCCCCACGAGACTTGCCAAAGTCCAGCGGGGGTCCGGAAGGACCTCCTGCCATCCAATCTTTTTCGTCTATGGCCGCCGCCATTTTTCGGCGCCATTTTGGAAAATGGCGCCGGCTGAAGACGACAAGATTCAGAGCAGGAGCCCGTTCCGGACCGCTGCCATTCCGGACCGCCGCTGGACCCGCAGGTTATTTAAGTTATTTGGGGGGGGGTTCGGGAGGGTGGGGGATTTAATTTAAAGGGTCGGGGGTGGGTTTTAGGGGGTTTTAATGTGCCGGTTTTTCGATTTTTCGATTTTTAACGATTTTTCACGATTTTTCACGATATTTTACCCCCCCAAACGGCAACAATACGATTCCCTCCCCCTCCCAGCCGAAATCGATCGTTAAGACGATCGAGGACACGATTCACATCCCTAAGAATTAGTAAGTGGCTTAGTTTATTGTCGAAGCCTCTTATTATTTTGTTTGATAAATTGAGTAGCAGGGTTTCTGTACTGCGATTTTTCCTGAAACCGTGTTGTGATGGATGTAGTATTTTGTTGTTCTCTAGGTGTTCATTAAGCTGTATCAGTGCTGATTTCTCTGTCATCTTTGCGAGTAAGGGAAGGTTAGAGATAGGACGGTAATTATTCAAATCATCTGGATCTAGGTTCTTTTTTTTAATATTGGAGTAATAGTTGCGATTTTTAATTTAGTTGGTTGATCACCTTCTTCGAGTGATTTTTTTTATAATAGCTGCTATGGTTGGGGTAATTATGTGTGCCATTTCTTTTAGCATTCGGGTTGGAATAGTATCTAGATCATGACAAGCTGGGTTTATTTTCTTTAGCATTTTTTCAGTTTCAATATTTGAAATTGGATTGAAATTCGACCATGGTGTTATCTTTGTTGTGTCCTGTTGTTCTTCTGTGATCGAGGATCTGTTGAAGATGCCAGTTATTTTGCTTATTTTATTCTTAAAGAACATGGCAAGGTCTTGGCTTAAATTCTTTGTTTCTGATGTGGGGGTGTTATTGTTATTCTCATCTATGAGGTTCCTTACAATGTTGAAGAGGGAGTTGGAGTTATTTGTGGAGTTTTTTATCTTTTGACTATAGTAGTTGCGTTTGGTGTTCAGAATCGTTTTTTTATAGGTGGTGAGTTGTGTGCGGTATCTTTGTAGTGTTACTGGGCATTTGGATTTTCGCCATTCTTTTTCCATTTCCCTAAGGTTGGATTTCATTGATCTAAGGTGAGAGTTGAACCATGGGTTGTTTTTTTCTCATTTTTTTTTAATCAGTTTCAATTTCTCGGGGTTTATGTTATTTGTAGTTTGTTCTGTAAGGTGGAACCAGGATTGAGTGGCGTTGTTTATATTGGAAAGGTCTAGGTTTGCTAGCTGTTTTCCTAGTTCTTGTCATAGTAAGTTGGGTTGGAAGGGAGGTCTGTATTGAATGATAGTGGTTCATTAGATCTTGTCAAGTAAATGGTTTGTACTTGTGTCCTGCATTGTAATAGATGGTGATCAGACCAAGGGACTGGTTTGGATGTAATTGATGTGTCTGAGAAGTAGTGGTTGGTGAAAATCAGGTCCAAGGTGTGGCCTGCTTTATGAGTGGGGTTGTTCACTACTTGATTCAGATTTAGGCTGGAAAGCATGTCTAGCAAGGTTTGGCAGTTTTGTGATCTGGAGTTTTCTTCGGTGTGGAGGTTGAAGTCTCCAAGAATTAAGGTAGGTTTTTTCAGGCTAATGTTTGTTATTAAGAATTCTAATAGTGGGGAGATCTCATTGTCTAGAAGTTTGGGGGAGGGGCAATAAACTAGGCATAATTGTAGGAATTCTGAGTCAAATAGAGCAACTTCATATTTCTTAGGAAGGTTGTGATGTATCAATTTCATTGAGAGATGCTTTTTTATGATAAGGAGTAGCCCTACTCCTCTGCGAGACTTGCGTGGGATTGAGAATAAGTCGTAATCATTGTTGGTTAGATGATTCGTTAGAACTTGATCGGTGTTTTTAAACCAGGTTTCAGTTATGGCAATGAAGTCAGGGTTCTTTTCTTGGATTATGTCTGATATTAGCATGAATTTTTTGGTTAATGATTGAGTGTTTATCAAAAAGAAGGTGAGATAGAGTAGGTTTATTAGATGCTTCATAAGTGGGATGTTAATCAGGTATCTGTTTTTGATCTGATGAGATGCGGTGGGGGATGAAGACATGATTGTGTTGTTTAGTGTTTCTTGTGGTGCTCAGTTTCTCTCTGGTCTTGGTGTCATGCCCTAAGTGTGGTAGGGTTCAAGAAAGGATGGAGGCTGAGAGGGTGTTGTGGGACGCTGGGAGGGTCTAGGAGGTTGTTGTACAGTGTTAGGGAGGGTTAGGAGTGTTAAGATGATTTCAGTAAGAGATCTGTATGGGTGTAGCTGCAGGTTGCGGCAGGAATTTGTACGGGATGATTGCTTGTCGGTTTAGTTGAAGAGGGAAATTGTTGGATGGGATTCAGAAGAGTGTTGGAAGATGCGAAGATGAGTGCTGGATGAAGTTAGGATGAGTGATGTATGAAGTTAGGATGAGTGATGGATGAAGTTAGGATGAGTGATGGATGAAGTTAGGATGCTGGATGCTTCAGGATTAGTGCTAGATGAGGACCGGGTATGGCTGGATGATGTCAGGGTGAGTTCTGGATGAGATCTGGAAGAGAGTGTGATGATGTGAGGATGGCATCAGGACGAGCGCTTGATGAGGAGGTGGAAGAGAGATGGAGGGTGGCTGATGAGCAAGATGAGTGTAGAAGGATGCTTAACGATATCATGAGGAGTGCTGTAGGATGAAGTTTGATGAGGGTTTGAGATGCAGGGTTTGAGGGTTTGAGATGCAGGGTTTGAGATGCAGGGTTTGAGATGCAGTGATACACAGTAAGTCAGGGCAATAATGTCTGATCAAATCTACGAATACTAGGAGCTTCTTGTTAATGGTTAGTGTATTAACCAAATGAGCTGATAGCTACAAAATTGAGGGCAGATCCATCCCTAGGCAATGCGGAGAGAATCTGCAATTGATGCTAAGTTGGAATATTAAAGGTACAATGCAAGGAGTAAGGCTACTGTACCTGCAATGGGGACAAATTACCTTGGGGATCCAAGATTGGGGGAAGAAAGGACAGGGACTGTGGATTAAGGGACTTTTTCAATATTGAAGCCCCTGGTCACCCAGGCATTTCAGGAACAGGTAGTGTCACTTATAGTGGGGTCATTCCAGCAGAAATATTAGACAGTGTGGTCAGCATCAACAGTAGCAGAGGATGAGTCAGATGCTGCAGCTGGTTCAGGGGGGGTTGGACGCGCGCTTTCGACCCTTTACTGAATAAGGGGTAAGGGAAAACACGCGTCCAAGGGCAGGTTTGTACTGTATCGGCCTGTCAATTAGATAGTGAATTAGAGACCTTTAAATATTGGAAGCTGATGACGTCAACTCAGGGGGACGCCCCTGAGGTTCGCGCCCTTGCTGGTACTTCAATCAGAGCACGTGCCCTAGGTCATCAGGCAAACATGGCGGATCTGCAATGTCGAGCCGGTCCGGGGACGCCGGAGGGAGACGGCATGGAGACGCCGCGGCAGCCAACCATCCATCAGACCCGGAGGGAGTCACCATAGAGGTAAAGAGGGTGGAGTGAGGGTGTTCAGCAGCGACGGATGCAACAGTACCCCCCTTCAAAGGGCGATCTCCTCTTCAGGTACCAGGCTTAGGTTTGGAAGGATGCGCGAGGTGGAACTGATGAAGCATCTCTTTATCCAAGATATTGGTCTGAGGCTCCCAAGAGATTAAATTGGGGCCAAAGCCTTCCCAAATCAGAAGGTATTCAAAAGTCTTGCCTCTGTTATGAACATCCAGAATCTCTTATAAAACAACTACTAAAACAAATGAAGCTCAGTTTAAATGTTGAGAAAACCGAAATAATGTTACTAGAATGTAAATTGTCACCTACTGATCAATGTAAACCTGTTTTCCTAGAAAATTCCATTATTACATTAGGGAGTAAAGTGTGGGATCTAAGCATTTGGCTTGATCTGGAACTCAGTCTTAAAAAACACAATTCCATAAAAATACAGGAAGGGTATTACAAATTGCTAATACTACGACTCCTAAAACGTCTTTTGAATCATAACGAGTTTAGAACAGTTCTTCAGTCCTTAATATTCACCAATATAGATTACTGCAATTCCTTATATCTTGGTCTTCCACAAACATCAATTCATCCTCTTCAAATAACTCCTGTTAACTTTTTTGTTAACAGGAGTTAACAAAAAAGATCACATAACTCCTGTCCTAATTGCCCTTCACTGGTTGCCAGTCGAGTATAGAATTAAATACAAAACATTATCTTTAATAATAAAGCAATCTATGCTGATCATGTCGATTGGATGAACTTAGTTATATGTATTCATACACTAGGGATGTGAATCGTTTTAGGACGATTAAAATTATCGTCCGATAATTTTAATATCGTCTTAAACCGTTATGGAACACAATACAATACAGATTCTAATGATTTATCGTTATAAATCGTTAGAATCGTGAGCCGGCACACTAAAACCCCCTAAAACCCACCCCCGACCCTTTAAATTAAATCCCCCACCCTCCCGAACCCCCCCCAAATAACTTAAATAACCTGCGGGTCCAGCGGCGGTCCGGAACGGCAGCGGTCCGGAACGGGCTCCTGCTCCTGCATCTTGTCGTCTTCGGCCGGCGCCATTTTCCAAAATGGCGCCGAAAAATGGCGGCGGCCATAGACGAAAAAGATTGGACGGCAGGAGGTCCTTCCGGACCCCCGCTGGACTTTTGGCAAGTCTCGTGGGGGTCAGGAGGCCCCCCACAAGCTGGCCAAAAGTTCCTGGAGGTCCAGCGGGGGTCAGGGAGCGATTTCCCGCCGCGAATCGTTTTCGTACGGAAAATGGCGCCGGCAGGAGATCGACTGCAGGAGGTCGTTCAGCGAGGGTTCCGGCGCCTCGCTGAACGACCTCCTGCAGTCGATCTCCTGCCGGCGCCATTTTCCGTACGAAAACGATTCGCGGCGGGAAATCGCTCCCTGACCCCCGCTGGACCTCCAGGAACTTTTGGCCAGCTTGTGGGGGGCCTCCTGACCCCCACGAGACTTGCCAAAAGTCCAGCGGGGGTCCGGAAGGACCTCCTGCCGTCCAATCTTTTTCGTCTATGGCCGCCGCCATTTTTCGGCGCCATTTTGGAAAATGGCGCCGGCCGAAGACGACAAGATGCAGGAGCAGGAGCCCGTTCCGGACCGCTGCCGTTCCGGACCGCCGCTGGACCCGCAGGTTATTTAAGTTATTTGGGGGTGGGGGATTTAATTTAAAGGGTCGGGGGTGGGTTTTAGGGGGTTTTAATGTGCCAGTTTTTCGATTTTTCGATTTTTTCGATTTTTTAAACGATTTTTCACGATTTTTCACGATATTTTACCCCCCCAAACGGCAACAATACGATTCCCTCCCCCTCCCAGCCGAAATCGATCGTTAAGACGATCGAGGACACGATTCACATCCCTATCATACACCTCAACAAAACTTGCGTTCAGCTAATAAAGGTTTCCTTACAATTCCATCTGTTGCATCTGCTAAACTTGCTTCTGTCAGAGACAGAGCTGTTTCATTAGCTGAACCAAAATTGTGGAATACCTTACCTGTCGAGCTAAGATTCCAGAAAGATCTGAAATTTTTTTAAAAAGCATTGAAAACTTGCCTTTTTGAACATGATGTTAGCCAGTAATTTATTTTCTTATTTTATTGTTTTATGCAATAGAATCAATTAATTAATTAATTTTCAATGATCTAATTTATTTATTATTTTTTTAATTTTTAATGCTTATCTATATGCTTTTATATTCTTAATTTGTTATCAAACTTTTTAATTATTAATATTATGATTGTATTTTCTTTTACTTTATCGATTATATAAAAGAAAATGTGAACGTTGTGAAGGTAAATACCAAACACTGGTATATAAAATTGTTTAAATAAATAAATAATAAATTCCCTTCCAGACGAGACAAGATAAAGGTGACTTTTGTGAGTTCATTTTGAAAGATGGAGGGATACAGAGTGAACTGCATGTAGCATTGGTTGATGAACCCTCTGCAGAGCCTGAAACGAGGCAGAGCTGGTAGAGCCAGCAAGGATCTAGGAGTGGAGGGAGACGGCTGTTGGTTAGAGGAAGCCAGTACTGGAACTGAGTTACCAGACAGGGCTTCAAGCTGAACATGTAGATGCTCAAGGGAGGAGTCCAGTGCCTCAAGAAACTGCTGCTGTTCTTGTACCTTTGAAGCCAGGCCGGGAATAGCCTGGAGGGCACGTGGCTTTTCCGAGTCTATGGCCTTTGCAACCTGTTGCGCCAGAAGTGGACCCTTGGGCCGAGGTGGGGTTGACGCTACCCGTAGGAGGGATCCTAAGGATCCCCACTGTCGGCAGGCGGAGTGGGCTGAAGGATGGAGGCCGACTGGCACTTCACCAATCCCATCCCTCATTCCCCGCTGGTTGAGCCTTTGGGTACTGGGGCCGGCTGGACTTAGGTGGGCCTCCTTATATCATCGTCGATGAAAGGACTGAGGGGTCAGCCTAGAAGCAGCAACAGTGGATTGAGAAAGTCTGTACTGGATGAGGCGGACTCCTGGAGGCCTGGGCGACAATAGAATCAGAGTTAGACAGGGGGCGCCTGAGCAAGAACAGTCCAAAGCCTGAATAGGCCAAGTCTAGGACGTAGACTTAAGAGGCATCATATATTAAGCTGGAGTCAGGGCCGGTGGCAATCAGGAAGCAGTGGCAAGACAAGACTGAGGTCTGGATGAGGAGAGAGTCAAATGCGTAGTCAGGCAATGCAGAGGTCCAGGATTGGAGAGAGTCAAAAGCATAGTCAGGCAATGCAGAGGTCCGGGCTTGGAGAGAGTCAAATGTGTAGTCAGGCAATGCAGAGGTCCAGGCTTGGAGAGAGTCAACAGCGTGGTCAGGCAATGCAGAGGTCTGGGCTTGGAGAGAGTCAACAGCATGGTCAGGCAATGCAGAGGTCGTGTCTGAGAAAGCAATCCGAAGGAAGGTTAGGAATCAGGAATGGCGCGAACAAAAGTTTTGCACTTTTGTGGTCCTTTTTCAGTTCAGCAATGATTCTGACCTTGTACCTAAATCACAATGTCTTCCAAGTACTTATTTTCCTCCGATGGATTACAACTTTTCATGATCATAATTTCCTTTCAGCAGTCATTTTACTCTGGTGATGAAGGGTCCTGTTATGATCTTTTGACTCCATGTAATGCCATGAAAAACACTTCTGTATTACTTGATTTACCAGTGGCCATGACAATTAACTCTTATAATAAGTATTTGGAAGGGAATGTTTATGTAAAAAGAAAATACATTTTATCGAGGAGAAGGGAATCTGGTATGCCTCTGGAAGTGATGCCCAAGCTGGCTGGCACCTGATGGTCCTGGGGTAGCATGCCAATGTTGATGGCAGGTGCCAGGCTGACACATGACAAATTATAGATGGCTGTCAGAGTTCAATAATTATTTGCAGTGGGGGCCAATGAAGTTGCAGTAGGAACAGGGATGCAGTGCCCTGGTTAAGGATACAATGTTTTACTTTTTTTGTTGTTGTTGTTGCCGTGGTCCAAAGTGGAAAGGGGCAGTTGGCAGTGAAGAGAACTGCAGAGTTGGCAGAGAGGAGGCAGCAGCATGAGCGCTGCAGTGTGGGAGGTGCAGCAGAAGCACTGTCATTTGACTTCTGCTATAGAAGAGAAGCAGCACAAGAGACTCCAGTGCCAAAGGAGTAGCAGGAGCATTAGCACCAGCTCCTGATACTGATACTGCTACTTTGAGTGGCCGAGTGGTGACATCTGCAGCTAGCTGCAAACTCAGAAGTGAGCACTTGGGTCGCAACACCGCTACTTTGGTGCCGGTGGATTAATTAAAAATGTCCAGGAAACATGTATAAAGCAGCTGGGGACAGTAGGAAGCAGCTGCTGCTGCGAAAAGAGTAAATTTAAAAGTTTAAAGAAATGGGTGAACCTGGAAGTAACCTTCACTAAAGCCATACCTGGGATAACATTTTGAAAACTACAAGGTTCAGGATTAAAGGAGGCCCAGCCGTTCGAGACAGGGGGCCTCATGACTGGGTAGGCGTGCTGCAGCCAGTTCAAGGGGGAGGGGGGGGGGAGGACTGGTGGCCTAGGGGGTGCCGTGGGATAGGGAGTGGTGGCACATTAGCCGTCGGGGGACTAGAGAGCACTGACCTCCATCTGCAGTGAAGAGGAAGCAGGCTGACATCCTGGTTCAGCTCCCAGCTCGCCTGGGAAGTAGCAGACCTGAAGATCCAGCCCCAGGCCCCTACATCGCAGAGCAGAGGATCCAGCCCCGGGCTCCTGCATTGTTGGGAACCTCTGGAAAATGTTTCTAGCTGTGCTTCCCCGCTCCTCCTTCATTTGCCGGCTACTTGCCATCAGGTAAGTTTACAGTCCTCCTGTGCAGTTGATCTGCCCTGCACCCTTTGTAATATAGTTTGTTGGCTCCCAGTCTCCCCCCCCCCCCCCCCCCCCCAATTGTTAGGTTCCTCTTTTCTCGGCTCCCCCCGTTTTATCCTGGTCCATTTCTCCTCTTTCCCCCACCCCTGTTTCCTGGCCGTTTCTCCTGCTGCCCCCCCCCCCCCCCAGGGCACTCTGGCCTCCCCTCCGGTCTCCCTGGGGGCCGTATTTGCTTATATTTCCATCTGCCTGGCCTCCTTGTTTTCCTGTGGTTGCCCGGCCCCCCCCCCTTTCCTAGCCCTACCAGTCCCCCCCTCTTTTTTCCCCACAGAGGCCCCCTGGTCCCACCCCCACCCCCAACCCCAGGTCCGCCCTCCTCTGCCTTCTGGGGACAATTTGTTTTCTCCTCCAATTTCCTGGGCTTCCTCGCTCCCCTTCCCCCCTTCCTCGATCTCTTCGTTTCCTCGCTTCTTTTTCCCTTCTCCTTCCCCCTCCGTCCCGGCAGCCACCTTGCCTGCCCCCCGCCCCTCCCTTTTCATCCCCGTCCTGCCCCCCCCCCCCTTTAGCCTTCCTGTTTGTCCTGGCCCCATATCCACCGTTCATCCTGGCAGCTCTCCCCCTCCATCCCGGCAGCCATCTTGTCATCCCTCCGTGCCCCTTTTCTCACCTTTGACCTCCCGTTCCCTCCTGCCCCCGTTTGTCTCCTCGGCTCGTTTCACTCTCCTCCCTGCTCTAGCGGCCTTCTAGTCAACCCACCGCCCCCCCCCCCCCCCCCCCCCCCCATTTTTCATGCCGCTGGCCTCCCATTCCCTTCTGCCCTCATTTTGTTTTGCCTCCCCGGCTCTTTCATTTCTTCCTGCTCTATCCCGGCAGCCATCTTGTCATTCCACGCCCCCCACTCCCCCTTTTCGCTCCTTTGACCCACCTTTCCCCCTGCCCCTGTGTTTTACCCCCCTGTCTCCCCGGTTTGTTTGTTTCCCCCCTGCTCCATCCCGGCAGCCATCTTGTCATTCCCCCCCCCCCTGCTCGCACCTTTGGCCCCCCCTCCTTCCCAGTTTTTTTTTGCCCCCCATCTCCCCTGCTCATTCGCTTTCCCCCTTGCTCTCCTGCACCCCACCCCCCTAGTTCCCCCCACGCAGGCAATCACCACTATTCCCCCCTAATCCCCCAGGTCCTGCTCTGTCCCCTAGGTCCACCCTGCCCCCCAGGTCCAGCTGCCACCTGCAGGCTCGCCCCTTTTTTCAAATCTAAAAAAAAAAAAAAGGTCCAAAAAAAATGTATCATACCCCCGGGGGCATTCTATGCCCTTTACCTCATTCTCCAGGCACCCATGCCACTGGAGAGTCATCTCCCCCCCCGGGCAGCTTGCTCACCCCGCGGTCACCAGCTTCTTTCTCACCCCCCTCCCCCACACCGGAGTATGGGTTGTTGGTATCTGGTTCCCCCCCCCCCCCCCCCCCCCCCCCCACCCCCCCCCCCCCCCCCCCGGGGCTGCTACGAGGGCAAAGGGTGAGGACAGATGTCTAACCTATTTGCATGTTTACACAACATGTCTGCTATTCGTTCTTCCATCTCTCCCAGTCCGGCTGCACCACAGCAAACACTCCTAGATCATGCTCCAGCAGGCAAAAGAGCAAGGAAGAAGCCAAGCAAACCAGCAGACAACTTTGCAGCTACCCCTGATGATGTCACCAACGCAAAAAAAGGCAAGTCCAAGATCCAGAGTAGCAAGACGCGCAAGGTTTGGACAAGGCGACAACCACACAGCATCAGCCACATGGGCTGCTATGTGCCAGAGCATCGCCCGCTGGAAGGCGTGACCCCTGCGAACACATCAGCGCCTCAGCAAGTTCCCAACACCATGGGGAGCTCGGCACAGCCTGAAAATGAGCTGCGAGTCATCGCTGAGCAGGCACTGCTGGCAGCAGCGATGCACGGCACCGACAGGGTGACGTCGCTGCTTGCGGGGTTACTTCAGAGTGATAGCCGGTTCCCTTCACATTATACTAACACAGCTGGTGGCCCACAGAAATGGGCAGCAGCCAACACCCCTATTCCACCGCATCAGTCAGACGCCCCAGAGCCAAGCCAATGCGACCAAGAAAGGCAGACCCGTGAGTACACTGTTTTAAACATGGGCTAGGCTAATGCGCAGGCTCCCCAAGAGCAAGGGGGACAAGTGAATGTGCAGATACCCCAAGACCAGGTCATTTGTCCGCCGCAAGCGCTAAATACTCTAAGCAGTAGTGGCAGCAAAGTGTGGCTGGGGTCACAAGTAGAGATGTGCATTCGTTTATCATGAATTAGGCAATTTCAATGAAATTGCCTAATTTGTAGTGGTTTGGGGGACCTGAACCACGAAACGGATTTTCCCCAAACTTCGGGGAAAATTCATTTTTCGGGTTAGTGCGGGAGGGAGGGGCACATTTATTTAAAAAAAAAAAAAAAAACACCCCAACACTTCAAATTTACTGTATTACAATCCCCCCACCATCCCAATTCCTCCCCAAGACTTACTAAAAGCCCTGGTGGTCTAGCAGGGTCCTATGAGCGATCTCTCCCTCCTGGCCGTCGGGCTGTCAGGCCTGCTATGAATCAAAATGGCGCCGATGGCCCTTTGCCCTTACGATGTCACAGGGGCTACCGGTGCCATTGGTTAGCCCCTGTCACATGGTAGGAGCAATGGACGGCCGGTGCCATCTTGTGCTCCTACCATCAGTAGAGGAAAAATGATCCATTATCTGGACAATTTTTTGTTCACAGGCCACAGGGACACATATGCATATGCCCAAGCTTTTAAGGCATTCATCAGTAAGGCTGACAAATTAGGCATTCCACTAGCTCACCAAAAATCAGAAAGGCCAGCCCAAATATTGTCCTTTCTCGGCATTGAGATCGACACACAGCAAATGGTGACGCGCCTCCCACACAAGAAACTAGAACCGTTGCATGACACCATCTTTGTCTCCGCAAGGGTAAGAAAGGTCACTTTAAAACAAATGCAGTCACTCATTGGCCATCTTAATTTCACTTGCAAAATCATGCCCATGGGTCACCCATTAATTAGAAGATTGTCCCAAGTAGGGGGATCCACCCTGCGAGCTCCAGAGACAGTGGTCACCTGTCGGTGAGAAGTCCAGCGGAAGCGGACATTTCTTTTGACGTGGTGGAGACAGGAAATGCTGAGAACTCTGGGGAAATCGAGGGCGGCCCTGTTGAGGGCTTTGCCAGCTAACCTACAAGAGAGCTTGAAATGCTGGAGGAACTCTCTCAGGGTAAATCATGTAGCCCATTGAAAGAAATTGAAACCCCGACGCTGGTAAGACCTATGAATATTTCTCTGAAAAATATTTGGGATGCAATAACTAACTTAGGAAATTCTATCTCTCAGCAACTGAATCTGATAATTCAGAGAGTCAATTTGGTAGAGAAAACAACTTTTAAACTGGATCAGTTAAAGAAGAAAACTCAGGAAGATATGGATGAAGTTCAACAAGATCTTTGTTAGATGTCTAACTTACAAGAATTTTGGATTAAAGAAAATGCAGTTCTACAATCAAAAATTGAAAATCTAGAAAATGTAATGCATAGTAGAAACTTGAGATTTTAAACTTTCCCAAACTCCCTCAGATGGGAGCAAAAGGTATGTTTAAAAAATATTTACTTGAACACTTTAAAGTTCCTGAAGAAGCAGTTCCTTCTACTTCTAAGGTTTATCTACCGCAATATAAGAAGCAAGAACAACTTCAGGGAATGGATATTCTGGCTCCCAACTTAGATATCACTGCTATGTTGGAAACTTCAGATTCGGACTTAGCTCAACCAGCCACTATATGGTCACTTTTGTCTTTGAAGCAGACTGGGACTGGGTTCTTCAACTTTTCTTTAAACATCGCTTAAACCCTTTTCTTCAAATGAAAGTCAGAATATATCCCGATGTCTTACATCAAACTCAGAGGAAAAGATGTCAGTTCCTATTAATGCGCCTGAGGGTTTTGCAGATAGGAGGAACATTTGTATTAAAATTTAACTATAAAGTTGTATTAAAAGTTAACTATAAAGATTCAAAATATATATTCTTTATTCCTTCCCAATTATCAATGTTTCTAATTGATAAACCAGTTTCTGTAATAGCAGGCCCTGAGATTGTTCCTACTGTCTCTCCTATTGTAGGTTAAGGTCTGTCCTTAAATTTGTAATCCATGGTCGCTTAGCCATTGTTAATGCATTAAATTTCTAAAGTTTATTTTGATTTAATTTTCTTAGCCATTAGGTGGATCTTTAATGTGGACTTTATGGCTCTTGTAAATAATATCTTAAAAGTATATTGTATACTGAATACTTTGTTTACCTTATTATTTTCTCTCTGCAACTAGCTCTATTTCTTATCAAGATTGTAAGTCTTGTTAATATTATATGGAAAATTCAGTAAACAAAGAATTAAAAAAAATAAAAAAAATAAAAAAAAAAGAAGATTGTCCCAAGCTACATCGGGTATCCAGAGGGGCCATCATTTCATTAGGATCACCCAGGAGCTAAGAGAGGACTTGAGAGTCTGGCAGACATTTTTGAGAGAGTATAATGGGAGGACAGTATGGAGGGACCCCTTAGTGACCAATCGGGAATTACAGCTCTACACCGATGCGGCAGGTAGCATAGGATTTTGGGCCTACTTGGCTGGGAGATGGTGTGCAGAACAGTGGTCTTTGCATTGGGAAGCCTTGGGTGTTCTCAGAGATATCACCTTTCTTGAGTTATTCCCCATTGTGGCGGCCATACACATGTGGATGCCCAATTTCCGGAATATGAGAGTGGTGTTCTGGTCTGACAATATGGCAGTTGTGCAGGCTATAAATTCCCTCACTGCTCACTCTCCCAAGGTCCTGAGGCTATTGCGGGACTTGGTATTGCTCTGCCTGCTCATTAACCTGGTCTTTAAGGATAAGCATGTACCTGGGGTGAATAACAGCATTGCTGATGCACTTTCGCATTTTCAGTGTTCTCGTTTCAGATTCCTGGCCCCGGAGGCAGAGGTGCAACCATCATGTATCCCACCTTGGATTTGGGAATTGGGGTGCCCGGAATTGCCTCCATGCTGAGACCGGCACTGGCGGAGAGTACATGGAAAGCCTATTTGCGGGGATGGAGTTTATTCCAAAACTTTAGTCAAACACAGGGCATCACTTATGTGAGGCAAATCATGGTGAGAACAGTGACTGAGTTCTTAATCCACTTCAGGGACTCTGGTGTCTCCAGAGCGCAGGCAGGGCAGCACTTGGCTGTAATTGGATTTGAGGCTAAATTGTGGGGTATCGGCAGCTCCTTTCTGATTAAAAAGTTATTGGAGGGCTGGCGGAGGCAAGAACCGGATAGGGCTGACAGTAGAAGGCCTATTACACCTACGGTGCTACAAGCCCTAGTTGAGGAACTCCCTAGGTTGGTTTGGGATGCTTTTGAGGTCAAGCTGTGGACCCATGCCTTTTTGTTTCTGTTTTTCGGGGCCTTTAGGAGCAGAGAGCTTATCGCATGGACAAAAATGACCATCAGGGCCTCCGAGGGAGGCCTCGCAATAGAGAATATATGGGTTTGTCGGGATGCGGTCCAGATTTTCATCAGAAGATCGAAAAATGACCAACGGGCAATAGGTAGATGGGTTACGATGTATCCTGCTTGTACAGAGGCCATATGCCCAGTTAGGGCCACGCGGGAATATTTAATGGTGCACCCACCAGGGAAGAGCCCCTTGTTAAAACATCAAGATGGATTGGCTTTGTCGCGTTACCAGTTTATTAGTATCTTGCACAGAGGGTTAGCAATGATAGGGGAGGACCCGTGTGAATATCACACCCATTCCTTCAGAATTGGCACAGCATCATTTGCAAGCAGCAGTGGGGTAAGTGAGGCACAGATCAAAGCCGTATGGCGCTAGCAATCGAGTAAATACTAGGGATGTGCAGAGGGATGCCATACTTTGCATTCGGGATTCATATTCGTCGGGGGCAGATATGTTGCATTCGGCAAGGGGGGCCATTTTGATTACTGGCAGCTGACGGTCTGAGTGCAGGAGGTCGCTCCTGGACCCCCGCAGGACTTTTGGCAAGTCTTGAGGGGGTCAGGAGGGTCCCCCAAGACTTCCCAAAAACCCCTGGGGGTGCAGCGGGGGTCCAGGAGTGAACTCCTATACTCGGGCCATCGGCTGCCAGTATTCAAAATGGTGCCGATAGCCTTTGCCTTTACTATGTCACAGGGGCTACCGGTGCCATTGGTCAGCCCCTGTCACATGGTAGGAGCACAAGATGGCGCTGGCCATCCATTGCTCCAACCATGTGACAGGGACTGACCAATGGCACCAGTAGCCCCTATGACATAGTAGGTCAATGGCTATCGGCGCCATTTTGAAACCGGCAGCCGAGGGTATGAGTGCAGGAGATGGCTCCCGGACCCCCCGCTGGACCACCAGGGAGTTTTGGTAAGTCTTGGGGGGTCAGCAGGGTGGGGGGTTTGTTTAAATTGGCTCCTTTAGACGGCCGAATAATTCAGCGAAGATTTGTTGTATTTGTGGGGAATCGCGATACGTTTCGCTTCCCCACGAATACAACAAATATGTCCCTATAAGTTGCGGATTGCCAATTCGTAGGGAACGAATGCACACCCCTAGTAAATACAAGTCATACATCTGTCCCATAAAACAGTCCTCCTAGGACATACATAGTCCAGCGAATCGTTTGCTTACCCTACTCACCCTAACCTTGCTGTTCTTATCTGTCATAGACTCTTCACCTGCGGTCGCGAAAGTACTATGGATCTTGTGTCACTCATACGTGTATTGGGCACACATTAGAGCCAGAATAAAGAGCTCCAGTGAACAGATGGGCATACCACGGAAAAAAGCCAGCATAATTTGGCTAGGCAACCGAGGGAAGAGGTGGGTCCAATTAATGCCATCCATCCTCTAATATACTACAGAGCTTCCACAGCCAGACATTATCATCTTTAATTTAGGAGGTAACGATTTGGTCTCGGTCAAAAACATTGACCTCATCATTGCCATCAAAAAGGATTTGGCAATTGTCAAGGTTCTCTGGCCATCTGTGGTGTTGGTTTGGTCCCACAATATCCCTCGCTTGGTGTGGAGAGGAGCAAAATCATATAAAGGCATTGAGAAAAGCAGGTGTAAATTAAATAAAGAAGTGGGAGCATGGGTGCGGGCCATAGGGGGTCATGTCACTCATGATGATATTTCACCTAGCTGTGTGGGCATGTACAGGCCAGATGGGGTTCATCTATCAGACGTGGGTATGGATATCTATATACTCTCCCTGCAAACAGCCACAGAAGCGCTAGCGAGTTAGGTGGGAAGTAGGGACCAAGTAAGGTGTTACTGGTTCCTTCTATGGCAGGGTCGTCATAGGTGCATAGGGGGATGTTTTGGTGTCGGGGGAGGAGCTGGGCACCAATGAATATGCATAGGGGGAAGCTTGGGGATGGCTGTATGCAAAGCATGGCACAGACCGAGATGATGGCCGGTCTGGGGGTGGCCAAATGGAGGCCTGGCATAAATAAATAAATTGTGTGGCCTGCAAGGATGGCCAGGAGAGGGATGAGGCAGCAGCACACTGCACAGCGTGGCAGTGGCCACAGTGGCATTCACGGAGTGGAATGCCAGTGGTGTACCACCTTCACAGAGTGGATGTCCGGAGGGCTGCCACCTCAAGCAAGCGGAGGGGTGGGTAATAACGTGTAGTTGGCATTGGCCAACTTTATCTGGTGAATTTTAAGCTTGTTCAAAGTATTGCTGGTTGTTGATGTTTAAGTTAATGTTGATTGTCTGTGGCCATTTCTTCCACTCAAAAAAAGAGCATTATTTACCTTGTATTACATCTTTGTGGTCAGGGGTCAGGGGCGGGGAGGGGGGTGGGATGCCCGGAAACTACGGCTTGCACAAGTTAAGGAGGCCCAGCCATTTGAGGCAGGGGGCCTCATAACTGTGCAGGCGTGCTGCAGCCAGTTGAAGGGTGGGGGGGGGGGGGGAACTGGTGCCCAATGGTGCGCCCTGTCTGGGTGGGGGACTGGTAGCCAATGGGGTGCCTTGACCGATTTAAATTCTAGCCAGGAGACTATGAGATAGGAAGGGGGTCGCAGGTCTCAGGAACATTAGGGGGTGGGATAGGGAGTGGTGGCACATTAGCCGACGGGGTACTAAAGAGCACCCCTCCCACCACTCCTCAGCGCTAAAGGGCATGGGTTTGGGGGTGTGGATTTGTACAGCCTTAAACTAATGGATGCAGGTCCCTCACCGGTGCATAGGGGGATGTTTTGGTGTCGGAGGAGGGGGACGAGCTGGCACCAATGAATATGCATAGGGGGAAGCTTGGGGATGGCTATATGCAAAGCATGGCGCAGACCGAGATGATGGCCGGTCTGGGGGTGGCCAAATGGAGGCCTGGCACAAATAAATAAATAAGTAAATAAGCCTGGCCTGTAAGGATGGCCAGGAGAGGGATGAGGCGGCAGCACACTGCATGGAGCGGCAGTGGCCACAGTGGCGTTCACGGAGTGGGATGCCAGTGGTGTACCACCTTCATGGAGCGGAAGGCTGGAGGGCTGCCGCATCAAGCAAGCTGAGGGATGGGTAATAGCGTGTAGTCTTGCCGGTGGGGGCATAGGCCAGCTTTATTTGGTGAATGTTAAGCTTACTCAAAGTATTGCTGGTTGTTGATGTTTAAGTTAATGTTGATTGGCTGTGGCCATTTCTTCCACTCAACAAAAGAGCATTATTTACCTTGTATTGCATCTTTGTGGTCAGGGGTCAGGGGCGAGGAGGGGGGTGGGATGCCCGGAAGCTACAGCTTGCACAAGTTATGGTGGGAGTCTTAGGCAAGCACTAATACTCATTATAAAGCTCCAGGGAAAATGTATTTTGACCACGGTGGGGGCTCAGTTTAACTAAGGTTTTACACATAAAGCAGACCCAGGAATAAAAAAAAAGGGAAACACAAGGGTTTAACAACACATTTGTTCCCCCTGCAGGGGGCAAATTTACATATTGGCTCCATAGCTGTTTGTTGATTTTGGTACAAGGGAAGCCTTGTGCACAGCAGAAAGCTTGTTCACTGTAAGTGCAGCCATAGAAACACGTGGAGGAGCAATGGGACCAGCTCCTTCAGTAAATCTGAGGATATGCTGAGTTTTTATAATGGCTTTTGCTATTGTAATTACGTTGGGAAGGGTCCTGAAGAAAATCATAGAGACCAATTTAGGCATATGCCAGACCTTTTAAAAGGGGCAATTTTTACATGATATTGTTGGAGCAAGAATATACAGTGAAATCTCAGCTTTGCTGTTAGTGACAGAAACGTTTAAGAGCTTGAGCATAGAGGATCTGTACAGTAGTTGTTCCTCCAGAGAAACTTAGAAATTTGGAAATTTTGGAAGAAGACTGTGTAGAAATGAAGACAATACAAAGCTTCAGTAAAAGACCATAGCTCAACACTAATTTGGGGTTTTAAGTATTATTGTTCTGAGTGAATGTGATTTTAAGTAATTCTGAAGCTGAATTTGTCCTGAAAGATAAGGAATCAGGAAAGATTAATTTATATAGAGAAACAGAGATGGCAGAAATGAAGTTTTCTGTTTCATTTTTTAAAGTCTAATTGAAGAGAGTGAAAAGGATTGTCTTAAAGGGCAGAATATTTATAAAAGCAGTTAATAGGCATATTCCTCTGGGTTGGTTCACTAATTTGTATCTTGCTAAACTTTGCCCTATAAAAATAATCTGACAGAAAATGCTGGCAGCACTAATTAAATCTTGCTGGGGGATTTGGCTGTAGAATTGCATATAGAATAATTGATCTAAAAAAGTACTGAAGTGTAATAACTTGGAATAGCCATATTTGGCTAAAAGAAAATTATTCTGAAGAAGGGGGTGATTGCCAGTCAAGGATCCAAAATAAAATTTCCTGTGAGCAAAACAGAATGCTTAAAGCTCAATAATTGCCTGTGAACATTATGAGACTCAGAACTGAGGTACAGTAGCCCATGCCAATATTAAGAGAAGAATACAATAATTGATGGTCCAGCTCAGAAACTGAAAGTGTAAGAGAATAATCAGTTTGAGCGAAACACTGTTCAACAGAAGAAAAATGCTTGTAAAATAAAGATTTGAGTAACAACTTCAGTTTCAGTTTAACGAGGCACTGGAATTCAAGGACACACTTCTGTTCTATTTTGTTTTATACTAGTTAGAGAAAAGCAGTCTCAGTAAAGTTTCCAGTTGGAGAAGGGAACATATTTACATTCTAGTTTATGGGAGATAATTTGGGTGCAGGGAGTCAGGATCTCTTTTTTAAATTGTATTAAAGAGTAGGGAATACTCATCATTGAAACAAAACCTAATGAACATGATAAATACTGTGCCTGAACTATTAACTCCCTGCAGGGTGACCAACCTTGTCCATAACTCAGCAAAGGCTACCACTGCCTCTCCAACTTTACTGCTCCTTGCCCATAAAAGCCATGCCGTAGGTGCCCTTTGCACATCTCGTGACTGTGACCCAGTTCTGTAAAAGTCCTGGGTCCTGGATTGCTCGCTGTTGTCATAGAATTCTCCGCCCCTCAAAGCGAAGAAATAAATACCATTGTACTTAAATTGTAGTGCAGTGCCTGCTGCTACGCAACCTATCATTTATGGACCTTTCACTTGGCCCTTTCCTTCCTGCTAGTCACCCCACCATGGTCACTTGCTAGCAACTCATCACCCACTCCTTCTGTGCTGAGGCCACCACTCTCCACTATTGTCTCTAACACATCCTGCAAATCTGAGTTAAATATATCTAGGCCTATGTCCAACAAGTGTACACCATCTGGCCGGAATAGACCTGGGCGGTGTACATCGATCATGTCATATGTAGCGCTAAAGCCTTGCAGGACCGCATGAACTTGCCCATCCATTTATTGATCTTCCTTCAGGTCTTCTCTATGGCTTGACGGGAGCGAGCCCCATTCCAAACCCTTCTTGGGGTGATGTGGGACCAAATCAGGAAAGTTTTTGAAAATAAATCTGCTATGGCAAAACTGTCACTCTGCATCTTTTGTGTCAGTTCAACGCTGTGCGTCCCAGTTAGATTATTGCCTCCTAGATGTAGGATTATATGTGGGCAAACCTATGTTTGTCTCAATTGAATTATCATGGGCATGAACTGGTCCCACATCATCCAAGGTAAACCTTTCCATGATACCATCATTCTGTGCCCTGCCACACCCAAGTGTTCACCCGATCACCTGGTTTTTGCCAGTTTATGCACCATGTACATGAATGAATGTCTGATGATCCATAGGTGGCCTACTTGATGGCCCAGACCTATAACAGAGGCAGATTGATATTAAAACTGTTCAGATACAAAATATTCATCAGGCCTTAGATAAATTTGACATCTGTTTGAGTGCCATCTATCAACAGCCAGTATTGCCTCCTTTTTAAAACCCAGAAAAGCAGCTGTAGTAGCCACTCCTATTCTGAATGAGTGGGAAGTATAACACACTGTGTCCAAGCCTGATGCAGAAAGTGCTAGATGCAGCACACATGCAAAATGATAACATGTAAAAGGATGCTTATCTTCCTGTAGGAGTAATGGGCCCCTCACTTCCGGTCATAGGAACAAGTATCCCTTCAGGTTAGCTACTGGGCATGCACAATCCCCTGCCAACTTTCATAATTTGATTGTGGCTTCTTTCACGGACTGATTGGTCTTCAATTTTCTGATGGTTAAGTTCAAGCTGTTGTCTGTCAGGAATGTTTCTTCAGCATGGAGACCCAAGACAGGATCTTTTTTAGAGGCTTAAGATAGGGGCTCGCTAGCCCTCAAGGCTACAAAGAAGGCCAAGGTAAAAGCAGAACTGAATAGGCTGGTTTCAAAGTGATTATATCAGACCAGTTTCAGTGCATGAATTAACTGCTGTAAAATTTTGTGTGTGATAGGTCTCCTTCTGTCACGATTCTTCCCAGTACTACAGGCCCAGTCTTTCATTATTCTTTTTATGGCAAATATACAGCCAGGTTATTGTGTGCCAGTGCCTTAGAGAAAAAGGAAATACTTGCCAACTGGGTGGCCACAGTCGATCCGGATATGTCCTCGCTCTTGTGCTGTATAACAAAATATGCAAGTGTGTGACCACTGATTGGCCATGAAAAGCAACTTGTCTAAAGGCAACTTGAAGTCCTAATTGCATTTATGTAGCTCTTCTTTGTATTGTCTGATAGGGTCTCCAAAATCAATTGCCAAAATTCAGCGGGCCAAGTTTCCACACCTTGCCTTGGACTGGGGTACTTCGTGAGTCTGCATCCAGGGCGAGTGACCTGAAAGATGTCCACTTGAGGTGGGAAAGAGTCAGCAGTGCATTTTTCTATTACTGGCACATGCACAGTGTGAAAGATTATGTTATGTTTAAGGCATTGGCGCACTAGGTACTTTAGCAGCGCAACTCACTCTACTGTTCTAGCTGATAAACCGTTGATGGATTCGATCACAGCAAATGTGAGACCAGGGATTTTTTGAAGGAGTTAATAAACATGTGGATAAAGGTGAACCGGTAGAAGTAGTGTACTTGGATTTTCGGAAGGCGTTTGACAAGGTTCCTCATGAGAGGCTTCTAGGAAAAGTAAAAAGTCATGGGATAGGTGGCGATGTCCTTTCGTGGATTACATACTGGCTAAAAGACAGGAAACAGAGAGTAGGATTAAATGGACAATTTTCTCAGTGGAAGGGTGTGGGCAGTGGAGTGCCTCAGGGATCTGTATTGGGACCCTTACTTTTCAATATATTTATAAATGATCTGGAAAGAAATTAGAGATGTGCATTCGTTTTTGCCGAATTGGAAAATTGCAACGAAATTGTCCAATTCGGCATGTTTCAGGGAGCCCGAAAAAAATCAGGATTTTCCCATTTTTTCACAAAAATTAGTTTTTCCGATTAGTGCGCACTAACGGGAGTCAGTGCGCGCTAACACCCCGTTAGTGCGCGCTAACTCCTGTTAGCGCGCACTAACAAAAACTAACAAAAACTAACAAAAAGTAACAAAATCTAACTGGGAGTTAGCGCGCGCTAATAGGGAGTTAGCGCGCGCTAACTAAAAATCGATTTTTTCGTGAAAAAAAAGACCCAAACCGAAAAAAACCGACATTTTCCATGGTGGCCGAAAAACGAAGAATAACACGAACACAAAAAACGATGCACATCACTAAAAGAAATACGACAAGTGAGGTAATCAAATTTGCAAATGATACAAAATTGTTCAGAGTAGTTAAATCACAAGAAGATTGTGATAAATTGCAGGAAGACCTTGTGGGACTGGAAAATTGGGCATCGAAATAGCAAATGAAATTTAATGTGGATAAGTGCAAGGTGATGCATATAGGGAAAAATAACCCATGCTATAGTTACACAATGTTAGGTTCCATATTAGGTGCTACCACCCAAGAAAGAGATCTAGGTGTCATAGAGGATAACACATTGAAATTGTTGGTTCAGTGTGCTGCGGCAGTCAAAAAAGCAAACAGAATATTGGAAATTATTAGAAAGGGAATGGTGAATAAAACGGAAAATGTCATAATGCCTCTGTATCGCTCCATGGTGAGACCGCACCTTGAATACTGCGTACAATTCTGGTCGCTGCATCTCAAAAAAGATATATTTGTGATGGAGAAGGTACAGAGAAGTGCGACCAAAATGATAAGGGGAATGGATGGAATGGCTCCCCTATGAGGAAAGACTAAAGAGGTTAGGACTTTTCAGCTTGGAGAAGAGAGGACTGAGGGGGGATATGATAGAGATGTTTAAAATCATGAGACGTCTAGAACAGGTAGATGTGACCTGATTATTTACACTTTCAGATAATAGAAGGACTAGGGGGCACTCCATGAAGTTAGCAAATAGCACATTTAAAACTAATCGGAGAAAGTTCTTTTTCACTCAACACACAATTAAATTCTGGAATTTGTTGCCAGAGGATGTGGTTAGTGCAGTTAGTATAGCTGTGTTTAAAAAAGGATTGAATAAGTTCTTGGAGGGGAAGTCCATTACCTGCTATTAATTAAGTTGACTTAGAGAATAGCCACTGCTATTACTAGCAACAGTAACATGGAATAGACTTAGTTTTGGGGTACTTGCCAGTTCTTATGGCCTGGATTGGCCACTGTTGGAAACAGGGTACTGGGCTTGATGGACCCTTGGTCTGACCCAGTATGGCATAAAAAAAAAGGTAGTCAATCATATTTGTTCTTTCAATGCCTTCACGGTTGCCTAAAATCCTAATGTTGAAGTGGCAGCTTTTAGTAGAAAGGTCTTCTATGTCACTCTGTAGTGCCTCCATTTTCTTGGCTGTGGCCTACAACTATGTTACCGTTCTTTCCACTGCATTGGCACAGCATTCCAAGCTATCAAGATGCTCAGAAAAGGTAAAGATTTGAGCTGTCAGGTCTGCACAAGAAGTATCCACATTCAGTTTGAGCATTTCTTTAAGATGCAAATGTTTGGCCATGATTGCATCCTGTGGTGATCCTGATTTAGGTGGCGGAGCCTTTTCTACTGACAAGGGTCATGTTTAGACCTTTTGGTCCCCAAAGCAATTGCAAATACTGCTTCAATTTTTACTGATTTGGCTCCAGACAAGATAGGATATAGGCTGAGTGTCCATGAAGAAACTGATTGAGGGGGTATTCACTGTGTTGTAACTTGATCTAATATGGGGTCCAAAGGAGCAAATGGGTTAGGTAGCCATCTTTCCAGTAGCTCATGAGTGTTCCCCCAAATATACAGTCTTGTGCAGGGCAATAGTGAAGATGACAAGGTTGATATGTCCCAAATAGGCATTTAGAGAATTTCCCTCTGGCCTCCTCCTGCCTGGCATACAACTGGGCTAGCCACTACCCCTCCCTGGGTTTTCTTCTTGAGGTTTGTAATCTATGCCAAGAGAAGAGGAGCAAAATGCTTGTTGTTGCTTGTTCTGGAACCTTCTCATTGCTATGTTATACTTTTTCCCTAAAAACCCATGAGCCTGTTTTCTTGTTTCTGCGCTGTTTCTTTGTACACCACTATATGTTGTTTAGCATATGCCCCACCCTCACCCCACCTCACCCTACCCATCTATATTCTTCCCTACCCTCCTTACTATTTCCAATAAAGTACTTACCCCGCAGGAGTAGGAGGATCTGCAATTAAAATGTAGCTTCAAGTGCTGCCAGTCCAGCGCAGCACAGCATTGCTCGTCCTTCCCCCAACATGGGGAAGAGCAGATCTTTACTGGCTACCACCAGGCACACCAGTCTGACCACATCTCTTGCTGAGGGGACCATTTTAGAATGAACTTGCCCTGGTAAAGCCGCACACATGCATGAAAAAGAACATGCGTACAAAAGTTCCTGAGTATGCGCAAAACTATAGTCATATAAAAAAAAGTACATGCTTAGTTTTGTTTTTTTTTTTTGGGGGGGGGGCTGTATATGCACATTTTAGAAGCTGCAGATGCATTATTGCAGATTTTAAAATACTGAGGAAAATCTACATGGCCCCATATACGCACATATATGGAGCCATGCAGTTATTTGAAAATTATCCTCCCTATTTTCCATGTTTTGAAAATGGAGGTAGTAGAAGGGCACTGATGGTGGCTTTGTGACACCCCAATAATACCACAACAGGAAAAAAACTCTTCTTTCAGCTAACATTGAATATTGGGGTTTACAAGGCTATGTTCTCTTCAGAATGGGCTCTAGAGGCTATATTGCTAAGTGTTTTGGTGCAGTTCTTGATAAAGGCTAATGTCCATACCGGTTGAATTGCTTTCAACTTACTGAATTTATTTGGCAAAACAGTTGCTAACTTGCTGTTTGATCAGGAAAGTTAAGGTTTCACTGTCCCAGTTCTGATCTTAATCTCATAAGCGGTTTGCACAGCATTCCAGGTTTAACAAAACTGTCCAAGAGTCAATTCACATCCTTAACTTCCTTTAGGAGCCATTTCAATGATAACATCAGCTACAGCTTGCTTCTTCTCCAGGTCAGTCTCACAGTCTGCCTCTCGTTCTATGCAGGAGCATGCCCAGTTCCCTCAGACTGCATTATATTTGTCTTCGGTCTGGGGATGACTAGATTATACCAAAGGAGTTTAATAACAGTGGGTTTACACTTTGTCTCCCCATGTTCTGCTACAGTGTTTTGGGCTTTGTTGTGGGATCCTTGCTACACTGGCTCCCCACCACACTCTACCAAGCCAAGTTTAAAATTTCTGTGCTGGCAAACAAAACCATCAAATGCAACACACCAACCTACTTCACCAGCTTCCTCACTCCTTACATATATTCCCATGCTCTTCTATGCTCCCTCAGTCAAGCATAATTGGCTGCGCTGGAACCCAATGCAATGCACCTCACTTGTACCAGAAAGAAGACATTCAGAGGAGTTGCTACTTCTTCTTACGTCAGACTAGCACCTGATATTCTACCCTACTGAAAATCGGTAAAAATTTGGCCTTTCCACACAGTATTTGGACCACCCACATAACATTAGCCACACTTGACTTTCTCCTTTCTCATCTCCCTTCACAGATCCACAGTGTTTCCAGATCAGTCCTGATTCCACTCCATCCAACTGCTAATACAATGTATTTGAGTTCCGCATCTATGTTTTTATATATTAAATGCATTATGTATCCACTGTAATCTTATGGTTTCACACATTGAGTTATCATGCTAGAAAAGCTTGATATAAATAAATGATGATGATATTAGTAGGGAATATTGGAAGTAGCCCAGTTTGTGGGCGTTTTACTTCTATGCTTTGTCTGATCTCGTTGCATAGTTTGAATATGTTTATGTTTATTCAGACTTACTAGATGAATGTTAGCTACTATTTTGATGCTGTCATGCAGCTGTGAGAGAATGTAATTCTGTTGTTGTTACACCCTCACATGTTCATTCATGCTTTTCTCCATACTGAAAATATCCTGTTGTAAGGAGCTCTTAAATGCCTCAAGGATGAATGGTAGAACTCCCTTTCTGCTTAACCAAGAGTGTCAGCAGACTTCTCTTCATTCTTATATTGAGGTAATGAAATAGTTGAAGGGATATGTGGCTCATCCATCTCCTCCATATGCAGAATGGGCTCCAAATTTATAGAAACAGAGAAAAAGATTGCAATTAAGGATCTCAAATCCAATCTAGTCTGCCTAGTTTAATTCCTGGGGCAATGTCATAGATTAGACTTCAATTGATCGCTGACGTTCCTTTCACTTTTTCATAACTAGGTCTCCTCTGTGGATATCCCATGCTTTCTTGAATTCCATTACTATTTTTAATCTACCACTGGGAGGCTATTCCATGAATCCACTACCCTTTGCATTAAAAAATATTATATGGTTGCTTTCTCTTCTTTATCCAGAAGTGGTATTGGAGGCAGTTATGCATCACTCATTTCCTATTGTTGCTTCCTATATCTCTGTAGATGTTGTTGGCAAATTTTGCAACCAATTTACAATACAAAACAATTTTCATTGGTAACTGCTGTTTTACCTTTGCAAATCATCTATCTGAAAATTGCCCAACTTTAATGCAGCTAAAAGTATTCCAGAATGCCTATACTTTTAGCTGCATTGAGAAGATGTGTTCCTAGGTATGTGTTTATGTTGGGGGAGGAAAAATACAAATAGAAGCACAGTAAATGATGGCAGATACAGTCCAAAATTATCTATCTCAGCTATTCATCCTCTTTTAGTAGGTGTGCATATAAAATTCACAAATGCAACCTAATACCAACTACCCCTTGTGTCTTCCATCTGATCTCTCACCCCTCCTGTTATGTCTGTTCCAAGCATGACCAACACCATCAAAATCATCACACTGTTGGCCTCCTCATATTTTCTTTGATCCTTGGTGAATTCATACCATTACTGTTTTGAGGTTGTAACTGCTGCTCCAAAAAAAAAAATGAATCTAAAAATGTTTGAGAAGTGGTCGAATCTTTGACAATTAAGATTCAATGCCAAAAAGTGCAGTCATGCATTTGGAGTGCAGAAAACTGAAGGAGCAGCACACATTGGGAGGTGAAGATCTGAAGTGCAAGGTGAGAGTGTCTGATGATCTCAAGGTAATGAAACAGCATGATAAGGCAGTGGCCAGAGCCAGGAGGGTGTTTGAGTGTATAGGGAAAGGTATAATTGTTGCGCTCAGGGGTGGACCCTTGTCCTGGAGCAGTGGAGAATGGCTTCCTGGTAGGGACCAGGAAGCACCTGCCCTCAGGGGGCAGAGCACTGGAGGAGACAGAGGCTAGGATGAGCTTCACCACTGGAAGCCCGCGGTCCCCCTGGGTGGAGCCCGTAGGGACCCGGGCCACTTGGACTTAGGTGGGCCTTGCAGGGTCTCCTGGAGAGGTAGTAGACAGGCGTGCCCACAGACAGCAAGGGAGCATGGTCAGACTTGAGATCGTAGGTCAGATGGAGCAAGGAAGACCAGAACAGTGTAGGCGATGACAAGGTAAGGGACAGAGCCAGAATCAGGAGACGTGGTCAATGGTAGCTGAGGTCAGAATCCGAGGTTCAGTCCGAGGAGTAGTCAACAAGGCAGAGCTCAGGTTCCAGAGGTCAGACGAGGTCACAAGGCAGGCAGAGGTCAGGATCCTGGCAGCAGACAGAATGGTCAAGGAACAGGCCGAGGTCAGTACCAGAGAGACAGTCCGAGGGTACTACCTGGGGAGATGAGACAGACGAACACTGGAACAGAAGGACGCTGGAACAAGGCTGGAATAAGATTATGAACACGGAGGCAAACTAGTACACTAACAGTGTCGACCCGATTGCCAAGGCAAGGAAGTGCAGGCAGGAATTTCCTTATATTAGGCATTCAATCAGGGCGGAGCTAGGATCCGCCCCTGGCCCTACCAGAGAGCAGGCGGAGCGCGCACACGTAGGGGTGTGGCCAATGCCACTGGAGACGCCAAACTCTGGCGTGAGGTCTGGTGCGCAGTGGAAGGCCCGGCGACCGCCGCGGGATGCTGAGGGCTGGAAGAGCTTGCAGCTGCCGCTGGGGAGGCCGACCTGTGACCTGCAGAGGAGTTAACAAGGTGAGCAGGCCCATGCACAGGCTGGGTGCGGATGGGGCACGTAACAATAATCAGCAGAAAGAAGAAGGTGATAATGCCCAAATAGATCATTGTTGAGGCCTAACATGAAGCATTATTATTATTTATTAATTTTGATGAATTGCATTTCTTACATGTATATATCAAAGCAATGTACATATAAAAACATGCTTAAAAAATTGTGAAGCATATTAAATAAATTAAAACAAAAAAGAAATAAAATTAAACATGTGCGTAAAAGAAACTTAAAAATATGATCCTTAACTCAATATACATTAAAACTGATGATAATTAAGAAAATAAATTGAAATTCAAGTCGTGAAAACACAGTAATTAAAGCTTAAATACATTTATGATCAAACAGGAAGGACTACCCTGAAAAGGCCTGTGTAAAGAGAAAGGTTTTAAGAGACTCCCTAAATTTAAAATAGTCTGTTACCCCTCAGCAGCAGCAGGTCCGGGCTTCTGTCCTGCGGTGCGGCGTGGCAGACACTGTCGGCAGCGGAACACGCCGACCTTCAGCGCATCCAAGCTCCTCCCCCTCTCTGGCATGTCACCGGCAAGACCGGAAGTTCCTGAGTTTGCGCAGGAACTTCTGAGGATTTAAACTCTTGAGCCCAGTACAGCATTGCCTCAGCTACTGGCTTGCTTGTGCTGGTGCTACCGGTGCCATTGGTTGGCCCCTGTCACATGGTAGGAGCACAAGATGGCGCCGGACGTCCATCGCTCCTACCATGTGACAGGGGCCGACCAATGGCACCGGTAGCCCCTGTGACATAGTAAGGGCAAAGGCTATTGGCGCCATTTTGAATACAGGCAGCCGACAGCCTGAGTGCAGGAGATCGCTCCAGGACCCTCGCTGGACCACCAGGGACTTTTGGCAAGTCTTGGGGGGGGGGGGCAGGAGGGGGGGTTATAGTAAATTAAATTTAAATGGTTGTGATGGGGTTTATTTTGGGAAACAAATACATATGTAACTAATGAACGGATCGGGGTCCCCCGAGATCGGATGCAACGGATTTGGGTCCCAACGAATACGAATACCGAATGGGATGAATCTGTCCCTACTGAACACACCAGTCAGTCCCTCAAGACTTTCTTACATTGCTATGTAAACCAACGACAGGATGATTGGGCATCTCTGTTACCATGGGCTGAGATTTGTCACAATAATCATGTAACGCAGGCTTCAGGATCATCACCCTTATTTCTAGTTTTTGGGAGACATCCTGAAATTCCCCTTCCCATTTCCACACCTTCTTCCTGCCCGGCAGTAGAATAAACTATCCTATCCATGACGGAGCTTTGGAGACAGACACAATGTCTTCTACAACAAGCATCCAGTAAAGCTAAAAAGCAAGCCGAAAAATGCAGGAGAGTGGGTCCGCAACTTCAGCCAGGAGATTTGGTGTGGTTAAATACTTGGAACCTTAGATTACGCACACCATCCCTTAAATTCGCTCCCAGGTTTGTTGGACCATTTCTGTTGAAAGACAAGTCAGTGCAGTCACCTATAAACTAAAGTTGCCCTCCAATTTACGTATCCATAATGTATTTCATGTATTTATTTCTTTAGCGAGTTTTATATACCGTCGATTGGTTTTGCCATCACAACGGTTTACAAAGTTTTGATGTTTAACAGAGTGTTCAAAAATTCATACGCTTGTTAACATAGTTTTCCTTGATTTAGGGTTCTAAGTTAGGGGGCCTAGTGCTGAAGATCACTGCTAAGCATCTAACTCCTCCCCCCCCCCCCCCACACACACTCACTTCAGCCTCATAGTCATCTACTTTTCAAGCTCTTAAATTTAGTAACTCACCTCTTAGTAAATATTCAAAAGGGCCAATTTAGGTCGGAAGATGAAAGCCTTTGAAAATCAGCTCAAACATAATACATCAAAGAATGAAAAGGCTATTGCCTGTAATTACTTGGGATCATCAGAGAAAGCTGGTCAGAGAGTGGCCATATCCGCTTGATAATCTGTCTTTTCACTTTTATGCCAGTTTGTCACTAGACATTGAAATGATTTTTAAACAGACCCTTGCGAGCTCATCTGACTGGAAAAGGATACAGTGCACAGGCAGAGTCTCAGTTTATAAACAGTTTTATGTTTATAAGGAAATCCTTCAAATACTATTTTTGGGTACTTCCCCCAAATGTTAAAAGTACATACATATGCATAAACATTTTGCAAATGCCATCCTAAAACTAAACACAAGGTCTGCCCATTTTAGTGCAGAATACAGCCTTGTATTTGACCCCCAACCTAAAACAGTTTGTATTCATGATAATTTTTAAATGACTGAGTTAACTTTAAGTTTTAAAAACAATAACAATATACCAAATGTAAAGATCATAAACCAAAACATTCGTTGCACACTTTGGTCATATATTCCCAACATACATTCAGAATCTCCCAAAGATACAAAATATCCCAGAAGCCTGTAAAGTGGGATTCAATAACTGTACTTAGGTAGCAGCAACAAAAGGAAGTTTTGCTCCCTGCAACGGCCACAGAAAAGAAAAGGGAAGGAATAAGAAATAGGAAAGGAACACCCAGGAGAGGATGCATGGCCAAGCTCCGCTGTAGCTTCCAGGCTGTTCCACGACTGCTCCATACACTTCTGCTTTCACGTTTGTCCCTGTTGGTTATTGTTGCTACTCTCAGTGCAAAACTAATCACTTAGACAAAATGAAAAATGTATAGATCTACTCTTTCAAAAAACATAGAGAAGAATAAATAAAACTGCAAGAAAAGCACTCTCACTATATTATGGCACATTCAAAATATTCAGTGGTTATAGTACCCAGTGCGTTCTAAAGTGCTCTGTTAGACTTCTGATAACTTTGTACTAGAGATGTGAATCGTGTCCTCGATCGTCTTAACGATCGATTTCGGCTGGGAGGGGGAGGGAATCGTATCGTCGCCGTTTGGGTGTTTAGAGTATCGTGAAAATCGTTAAAATCGTGAACCGGCACACTAAAACCCCCTAAAACCCACCCCCGACCCTTTAAATTAAATCCTCCACCCTCCCGAACCCCCCCCCAAATGCCTTAAATTACCTGGGGGTCCAGCGGCGGTCCGTAGCTAAATCGGGGGAAGGGGGAGGGCAGGAAAACCGGCACACTAAAACACCCTAAAACCCACCCCCGACCCTTTAAATTAAATCCCCCACCCTCCCGAACCCCCCCCAAATGCCTTAAATTACCTGGGGGTCCAGCGGCGGTCCGGAACGGCCTCCTGCAATTGAATCGTGTTGTCTTCAGCCGGCGCCATTCTGCGCCGCCATTTTGCAAAATGGCGGCGCAAAATGGCGGCGGCCATAGACCAACACGATTCGACTGCAGGATAATAACAAAAATCGTTTTCCGTACGGAAAATGGCGCCGGCAGGAGATCGACTGCAGGAGGTCGTTCAGCGGGGATTCCGGACCCCGGCTGAATGACCTCCTGCAGTCGATCTCCTGCTGGCGCCATTTTCCGTACGGAAAACGATTCGCGGCAGGAGATCACTCCCGGACCTCCACTGGACCCCCAGGGACTTTTGGCCAGCTTGGGGGGGCCTCCTGACCCCCACAAGACTTGCCAAAAGTCCAGCGGGGGTCCAGAACGACCTCCTGCAGTCGAATCGTGTTGGTCTATGGCCGCCGCCATTTTGCGCCGCCATTTTGCAAAATGGCGGCGCAGAATGGCGCCGGCTGAAGACAACACAATTCAATTGCAGAAGGCCGTTCTGGACCGCTGCTGGACCCCCAGGTAATTTAAGGCATTTGGGGGGGGGGTTTCGGGAGGGTGGGGGATTTAATTTAAAGGGTCAGGGGTGGGTTTTAGGGGGTTTTAGTGTGCCGGTTTTCCTGCCCTCCCCTTCCCCCGATTTACGATTTTTTGACGATAAATCGGGGGAATTGGTATTGTATCGTGGCCCTAACGATTTTTGACTATTTAAAATATATCGGACGATATTTTAAATCGTCAAAAAACGATTCACATCCCTACTTTGTACAAAAAGTGTGCTTTGCAGTAGAACAGTGGGATCTTCTTACAAAACTCGATTAAAATGTTCCTCTGGAACTGGAATTGCTCATGTTTGGGTAATGTTTCCAGAAGAGGAATTTCTTTTCCACCTTCCACCTAGTCAAATACTGTGGGTTATGTTACCTCTCCTACATTAGCATGTATCTTTGCTTAAACCTGCAGTTTTGTCTTGGCCTTCCAGGAGGACTAAACCCATCATTCTCTCTATAATTCAAGACAACACACAGTATGAGGTTAAAGAAATCTTGGACGCCAGATGATCTAGAGGAGTTCTACAGTATTTAATTTCCTGGAACGATTATGGACCAGAGGAGAACTCATGGGAGCCTGCCTGTAATGTTCAGGCACCTCGTCTACTCCAGCAGTTTCATCGATGTTTTCCTCTTAAACCTCGTCCCAGTAGCAGCAGGGAGGGCCTTTGCGGGGGAGGTACTGTTACCCCTCAGCGGCGGCAGGTCCGGGCTTCCTTCCCGCGCCACAGTGTGGCAGGCTCTGTTGGCAGCGGAACGTGCCGACCTTCAGCATGTCCAAGCTCCACCCCCTCTCTGACGTGTCGCCGGCAAAACCGAAAATTCCTGCGTTTGTGTGGGAACCTCTGAGGATTTAAACCCTTGAGCCCATTCAGCATTGCCTCAGCTACTGGCTTGCTTGTGCTGGTGCTCCCCCTGCGTTTCTTTGGTTCTGTGCTGTTTTGACCTTGGACTGCCTTAGACCCTTCTCTGCCTGCTGCCTGCCTCAACCACGGACTGGCTTTTGACCCCGTTTATTGCTCCCTGCTCTGTTCTGGTTTAGTATCTACTTTCTGCTCGCTGCCTCCTTGGACCTCGGATTGGGACACTGGACTCTGCCTGCTGCCTGTCATGACCCCGGTTTGGATATTGGACTCTGTTTGCCTGCTGCCTGTCATGACCTCGGATTGACTTTGGACTTTCTCTGCCGGTTGTCAGCTAGTAACCTGAGTTAAGGTAAGACTGTCATTTACTATGGGATTCACTAACACGCTGCACAATATAGTCTTTCTCAAGGCACAACCCCAAAGGAAAAGAATTCCAAAGACGGAGCAAGAAAAGAGAAACTGTGTTCAGTTCTGGAGGCCATAGCTCAAAAACGATAGAAAGAGACTAGAGGAGTTCAGATACAGACAACCAAAATTGTGTAGGGACTGTAAACTGAGATGAGACTAAAAGACCTAAATACTGTGGGTCCGACATTGAAAAATGGCTGTTTAAGTAACTTAGACATAGATTTATCATTTTGCTATACATTTTGCAAGAATAGCGCCTATGATAAAAAAAAAAAGGGGGGGTGGGGCATGGTTAAGGAAATTTTTATATACTACATCTTACCACAACAGCATTAAATTTATCACACCCACAATATTTTCACATTGCAAGCTGAGAAGTGCCCAGACAGGCATTTGGGGGGGGGGAAGGGAGAGAGAGAGAGAGAGAGACTCTTTGTAAGGGTCTCATATAAACTATTTATACCACTGTAGGAGTGTCAACTAGTAACTCAGGTGAGGTTTTGGTGGTGGTCTAGGGTTTGGGGGCAGTTTTACATGCACAATCTGATGAACGAACAGCACAGTATACATCAGTGAAAATTTGATGTGATTTGGAGTGAGGAAAGGTACACAAGATGAGATTTGTACAATGACTCTCACCCTAGATTGATGCACAGCATCAAGCGCCATAGCTCCACAATAATGCCCTAACATGATTTGATGAATGACCCTGTTAGCTAGATATGACCTGACTAAGGCCTAGATTCATCATTCATCGCTGAATGATGAATTCAGTGAAAACGGGGGGCGAAGAGGGGGGAGGGCCTGCAAAAGCCCGCAGCATTCGCACCACCGCGGTGTCTTCGCTGCTGGCTTTCGCACCGAATAGCACCACCGTGAAAGGTGGTGCTATTCGGCGCACTACTGCCAACAATAACGTTGGTAACATTATCGCTGCAGCAAAGGCAACACCGACTCCTCCCTCCCCCCGCCCTGACTCCTCCCCTCCCCTAATTTGCATTATATCGCATGTGAAAAGGCCCTTTTCGCATGCGATATGGCCTTATCGCGTGCGTTAGGGCCTAATGCACTCGATAAAGCTTTAGTGAATGACACCCTAAGTTACAAGGGCATGGCTGTAATTCACAAGTTATCCATCTAAATGGCTGATTCAGAGAAGAGAAAGACTCCTCTGCAAATGTTCAGGGGCTATTTATACCCTATAGACCTATCCCAATAAAGGGGAAGGCCAAAGACAGCAGTAGGACCCTAAAAATGCAAAACCATTTAATAGCTAGAAAAACAAGGGATAAAATTAGTGGCAGAGGCAAAGCCTTGCTATACTATGACTAACCATATAACATGAAAAATAATATTGAACAGCATATCATTGTTTTTGTATAATACTTATGTAACCAAAGTTCTTTTCATATGATGTTTCCTATTTCTGCATAGCTAATTCATTCTGAATATGGCAAAAACTTCAGATATTTATTTCAACATATATATTTATTTCAACATATATATTTATTTCAACATATACTTTTACAATATCACACCCTTGGGTGCAATGAACATACATCATAGCATGAACATACATCATAGTGCGATAGAAGCCCTAAAAAAAGGGCCTGGTTGCTAGATGAGCCCTTGGAGAAATTCTAAGAATACACCTAGCCTCTACTTTTGGGGATGAGTGATATATCATTATGGCAGAAGTTTGTTACGGATACCACTTTTGATGGTGTTGTGTGGGAGAACAGCTAGGGGAAGTAGGGTACAATATAAAGGGATACTTAGGGCAGAAATGTGTCTTAGAGCTGAATCAAGCTGGAGTAAAGCTTAGGTGAGGGAATCTCCCTCTTCTTCCTTGTAGCCACTTCTGAGGTCCAACAAAGCCATGGCTCTACTTAGCTGGAAAATCGAAACTTATCCAGATAAGTGGAGTGCATTTCCTACACTCATGTATTTGTGCTCCTAATTTTAAACATGGAAATTTCACATACGTATTTTCCTTAGCACTTGTCGGCATTTACATCTTCAAATTTTAAAATGTGGGCATATTAAGGAACTACTAATTTTACCAATTCAGCCACTGGTTTGCCCATTCAATCTCAAAATCATTGATACCCTCCTGGTTCTTCAGCCTGAATTCCCCTCAGTTTCCCTGCACCCATCACCTAGTCAGTATTTGGCAATAAAAACTCTTAATCTCACTTACATCAGATCATTTAGTAGGTGTAAATATATGCAAGTAACAGACATATACATCACTTTGGAAGGTTCTAAAATAGCAACTTAAGTGCATACATGTTAACCTTGCCCAGGACTACCTCAGACCACCTTGTTTTTCATGCACTATTTTGCTCGTGCATGCATATATGGACGCCTGTGTGAACTCTTTATAAAATACATGGTATTTGCGCATGGGCCACTTACACACATTTGTGGCCTGTTTTTGCACGACTATCTCATCTTTCTGTGTTTTGTTCATGTCACTGTGCTTGCTGTCACACCCCTCACTCTATGCTTTGGAGTGTTAATGCCACCATTTCTGATGCTTTGCCTCGTTTTCAGTGACTTGGATTGTTCGTGCCTCTATTACTGGTTTCTTAGCTCCTGCATTGGTACCTTGGATGTTCATGCCACTGTTTGTGCTCTTTACCCACTTCTTAGTACCTTGGAGAGTTCATGCTACTTTGTTTGTGTCTCTTTGCCCCCCTCTCTGTACCATGGGGTATTAATGCCACTGTAGGTGCTCTTTGCATTTCTTCCTGTACAAAATACAAAAACCAGAAATGCATGTTTGACTAGACTAACAGAAAATCTAAGACTTCTCACAAAATATTGAGCAGGGAAATCTCTGAGCAGGCCAAAAACTTAATCTGGTCAGGGACAATAAGGACCACTACCAAAACCTGAGAATTGTCCTTATTATTTTTCTCTCTGTACCCTGCAATTTAATCTTACTGTTATTTGTACTATTATATATAATGTTTTTCTTTTTCATTTTAACTATGTAACGTATTACTTGGCAACACGCACAAATTGCTATGTCAATCAAGTTCTCTGAATCTGAATCCAACTGAAGCTGACCAAATTGAAAAACATTTATTCTATTCATTCTGAAATATGTGTGAGATATACGCTTCTGTAAATTGTAACAGTTCTCATTATATACTTGATATTTGGAACTAGTTAGGCTGTATTGTATATCTACTGCTACTTCAAGTTCTTGTGAACCATGTAACTCTGTTGGTTGCCTCTGATATTGTTTGGGTAATGCATGCCTTTTGTTTGTTCCTTGTTGCTTTATGTAAAAATAATTTTTAAAAAGTGTACTTAAAAAAGAAGCATCAACTCTGATTCAGTTAAGAAAGCTTAGCCCTGTATATTGCATTAAGGAATGCTAGTTTAACCACCTGATTTGGTTAATCCAGTGAAGCCCCTTCTGCTGTATGACAGATAAAACCCAAAAATTCTCACAGACATCTTTATGAGGTATGAAGAACAAAAAAGGATAATGTATATTAATTGACCAAAATTCTTTCAAGAAATGTTGGCAAGAACAGCTGCTTCTTGATTACGGAGCAAACTGTACTGAGAACCTGAAACTCAGTTTAGTGTGCAGGTTTGCTGCAGCAGTTCTGTTAACAAAGCTCTCTTGGCTGAGTTTGGGGAATCCATGGAAAAAGCCATTGGGAAAAGCCCTTAGCAAAGGCTCTTTCAGATAGTGTGCCCATGATAATGTCCATTCAGATAATGTCAGATGTCCAAGTCCATCTAGGTAACTGAGAGTCTCTCTTGAAAATTCAGTTCCATAATGGTCTAATTTTGATTTGGATTGGATATTGCCACCTCCATCAGACACAGGATTGGTGGGCTGCAAATATCATCTAGGTCCTGATGCATAGGAATATTCTCATACACTCATTAGAGTCTAGAGATGTGCTTCGGATAAAATTTTGTGTCTGGCTTCATTTCGGGCCCCCCCCCCCACAGGAATTTTATTTTTCCCAAGATTTGGAGTTTATTTTTTCGGGGACCCGGTTTTTGGGTTAGTGCGCACTATCGGGAGTTAGCGCACACTAAATTAGTGTGCGCTAACTCCCAATAGTGCGCACTAACCTGGCAGAGTTAGTGTGCACTAATGGGAGTTAGTGCTTGCTAACTCCCGTTAGCAAGCACTAACTCAAAAATGATTTTTTTTTTTAAATTTCAGAAAAAAATAAATCGTTTTTCGGTTCTCCTGAACCATTCCGAATTAGGCAATTTCGTTGACATTACCTAATTCGGGAAAAACTATTACACATCCCTATTAGAGTCCACCAACAAAGCAGGTTTTATAACAATACCCATGTCATAGCTGGTCTCAGGCTAGATACAGTTTTACCAAGGACATGTTCTCAGTTCTGGTCCAATGTTCTATCATTTAGAAGGTGATGACAACTCTCTGATATGAAGAAACAAACACAGTCTTTTCTCGTCTGTGTAAAAAACAGTCCCTTATAAAGTTGCCAGAAATATCACAATGCAAAACTCCATATCTGCATTGCTTTAGGTCTGTACCTTTTACTCAGTCTGTGCATAGCAGTTGGCTTCAAAAGTTCATAATGCAGATACTATTTAGGGTCACTGGCGTTTTCCCTACATGACATAATTGATTGACTTAGCTTTGTCAATGTAGTCCCTACTTTACAATCTCTATGGGTACAGTGTGCTGTTTCCCTTTTTGATTGCTTTTGGACTCAAAAATAGGAAGGGATTAATTCTGATCATATACAGAATGTCAGGTTAATCTTCACACTGTTTCCAGGTCAGGATCCATTCAACATTCTGCAGCCTTGTGGGTCCTCATCCAAACCAGAGAAAGATAAGACAACACTGTTCTCATCCAAACAAAAATCAGCTGACACTGAGAGAAAACACAGGTTTATTTCCTTGGTGCCTGACAACAAATAAATAAATAAATAAATAAATAAAAATAAAAAAGGGAACCCAAAGAGACAAGATGAAGTGAGCCAGAGGAAGCAGAGGTAACGGCTGCTTCCCAAGTAGCTGAAAAGTGATAGAATAAGACAAAAAGAGTCTAAAAACATTTTAATCCAGAGTACACTTCTGTAATCACCTAATCTATGATTTTTTCCTGATTCTCCAAGAAAAGTGTTAGTGCTATTATTATTATTATTATTATTATTATGTTCCCTTGTAACAAAAAAATATATATATATTGAAACTGCCTGTGCTCAGAAAGTGTTTTCAACTTTGGACTTCAAAGCACTATGAAAAATTGTGAGCTGCGGGTTTTTCCCAGAAGCCAGAGAATTAGTTAGGCAATATCTAAAATAGAACCCAAGGACTGTAGGAGGTACATATTCAGCTGCTATGTGGCTGAGCTAGTTAGCTGGATAGACCTATCTGGCTAAATTAGTCAGAATTTTCAGTGTTATTGCTGCACTGCTATAATATAACCTGCAATCTGAAAGTTAGCCAAACAAGTTTAGCCTTCTAACTTTAGGACAGATCAACGGCCTGACCAGAGTTAATTGGATACATTATCCAGCTAACTCTTAATATTAGACATAGTTGGATAACTTATCTGGCCTACTCAGTTCCTCCCCATTATGCCCCCATCCCACCCACCACTTAGCCGGCTAACTACTAAGTAGTAGCCACTGAATCCAGGTGGATATTCAGCCACTGCAACTTAGTGGAGAATAAAATAATGTACGTCAACTATGGAGCTGTAACTTTTGATTTTGTTGAACTTAGTCTAAACTTCTATTGGAACTCTATTTTTTTTTCTCACCAAAGTGACAATTTAATTTAAACAAGGACTCCTGATAATTTTTATTTTTTCTATTTTGCTGTTTATATATGTAAAGTATGCTCCTATTTATTGAATCTGATTCTGTTGAAGAAAGTTATGCTGGAACTATACCTTCTTTGGTACATGCTCTACTTTTGATTGTGCAGAGAAGGGAAGGAACAGATTAAATCCAAAGGGAATCCAGGATTTAATCATTTATTTAGATATAGCTCTCACTTTTTTATTGTTAGCTCAAGGTGAGTTACATTCAATTATAGCAAATTGGGTATTTTACCTGTCCCTAGAGGGTTTATATTCTATGTGGCCTATTTACTAAATGTTTTCTCAGATTCTGTGTCTATGGAAAAAAAGGGTAATAAATTACCCCTTAAGTTTGTATCTGAGACAAGAGAAAGTAAAGTAACATGTCAAAGGTCACAAGAAGCAGCAGCAGGACTTGAACTCTGTTTCTTATAGCTTTTGGTTTGTTGCTCTAATCATTAGACTAGTCCTCTACTCTATTGGTGTGTTTAAATTATATTCCTATGAATATAATTATATTCCTTTGAAATAATATTGTGTGTTAAAAGTTTATTGAGAAGAATTTGGAACAGAGGGCTCTGGAACTTCAGATTATTTTCCCTTTAGCAAAGGAACTTGCATTGTTACCATATTGAAGCAGTATTTTGTAAACCACCCTACAAGGGGAAGCCCCACCCGCTATTGTATGGTAGGCTGATGGTAAGAGAAGAAGTATAGGGGTTATGATGTTGCTTGCAGACTTTCAGAAGTCTTCGCTCCTGTTAGATTTTGATATGTTGGGGCGCAAAACGTTCTCAACCTAGTCTCTTGGAGGTAGGCAGGGAGAGCAGGGGTAAAAGGGATGGGGAAAAGGAAGTCAGGTGTATCAAGTAATTGGGTTCTCTTTTCTTAAGGAAAGTATTTATTTTCTCAATTGAATATTTTGATAACAATTTAGATAAGCAAACTTTTTTTTAAAAATAATATTCAAACAAATGTTCTCACTTTTCATGAAGAAAACAAAGAAGGTAAGTATAGCTGCTGTTATCTGTTTCTGCTCTTTTCCCTATTGTTTGTCTGATATCAATTTTCCCTTTCCTTTTTAACAGCATCTGTTAAATAACACTCTCTATTTCCTTGATGTATATTCTTTATTTCTCCTTGTTTGTGGATGTGTAGTCCCTTTTAGTTTTTCCACTTTCTCCATGTTTGTTGCGTGTGCCGCCCATGGCAGGCCCGCTTTTGGGCCCACTTACCCTTGGCTTCCAGCTCCTGCTCCCGGTTCAATCTCCCTCACGGCAGTAGGCAGCCGCCTGCACACCCGAGCTTCCTCTGCCGACCCTGGCTCCTCCGTGGACTGTCCTGTTGCTCGGCAGGTCTCCCTGTGTGTGCTGCAGGGAGACGCCACCGTCCAGTGCCATGCTGCCCGCCGGGTTTTAAAGGGGCCGCGGTGGGAATCCAACCCGCATCCTCGGATGATGACATCACTGGGTCCTGGTATATAAGGCTGGGCCCAGCCACTAGCTCCTTGGCTTGCCAACAGGTCTCCACGCTTGTCGTGTACGCGTTGCTTGTTCCTGATCCTGTCTACGTTCCTGGTTCCTGATCCTGTCTATGTTCCTGGTTCCTGTACCTGATCTGTACCCAGTCCCAGCCTCTCCTTGTTTGGATTGACTTCTGGCTTGATCCCTGCTACACTTGACCATGTTTGGATTGACTTCTAGGGATGTGCATCATTTTTTTGATAAATTAAAATATTGTACGATATTTCCTAATTGCTCCTACCATGTGACAGGGGCCGGCCAATGGCACCGATAGCCCCTGTCACATGGTAAGGGCAAAAGGCTACTGGCGCCATTTTGTTTACTGGCAGCTAACAGCCCAAGGATGGGAGATCACTCCTGGGACCCTCGCTGTACCTCCAGGGACTTTAGACAAGTTTTGGGGGGTCGGGAGAGTGGGGGATTGTAAATAATTAAATCTGAAGGATCGAGGTGGGTTTTTCGTTTTCTGCCACGGTTCTACGAAAACGACACCGGAAACGATTGCCGGTACGATACACATCTCTATTAATGACTTCTGGCTTGATCCTTGCTCGTTCGACTACCTGTCCTTGTCTGCCTGTTCCGCCTGTTCCGACTACAGCCTGCTCTCCATCTCTCCTTCTGGTAATACCCTAGACTTGGCCTTGCAGGCTTTGGCCTTCATTACTCGGGCATCTCCTGTCCCTGCCTTTGATTCTTCATTGGCGCTCGGGTCTCTGGATCCCTGCCTCATCTGGTCTTCTTCTTCCTGTGATCCCTGCTGGCCCCTGGCTGAATCCTACATCATTCACTGGGAGTCTTCAGACGGAGGCCCACCTAAGACCAGCCAGCCCCGGCACCCAAGGGCTTAACCTGCGGGGAACAAGGGATGGTATTGGCGAAGCTCCAGCCGGCCTCCGTTGCGCAACCAGTTCCACATTCTGACAGTGGGGACCCGTAGGGCTTGCCCTGCGTGTAGCGTCAACCCCATCTCGGGCCAAGTGTCCACTTCCAGCACAACAATGTTTTTGCCTTTTCTCCAGGAATGCTTTTTCTAACTAAATTTTTTGGTATTGTATGTACACTTAATTGATTAGTATCTTATTGTGGCTTGGTGACAAAGCTTGAGGTCACTGTTGGCTATTGTAGACTTCTCTCCCCTTCACAACTTGGATACATAGCTTGCTTTTGTGACTTTTGAGTGAGCTTTGTTTAGCTGGGGAGTCTGATATTGTCTTTTCCAACTCTTAAGTGCTTTGAGTGCATCGTCTCTGGATATCCTCCACTCTGATATATTTTCTAAGTTTTAACTAAAATAATTGTGTGTGCTCTATCTACTATAGCCTCATGATTCTTTCAAAGATGTCTCTTAATGCATCCTCGGTGTGCTCTAAGTTGGTTTAGTGATAGAGGACTTTAATATCATGAGAGGTCTTGAAAGAGTAGATGTGACTCAGTTATTTACACTTTCAAATAATAGAAGGACTAGGGGGCATTCCACGAAGTTAGCAAGTAGCACATTTAAGACTAATCGGAGAAAATTCTTTTTCACTCAACGCACAATAAAGCTCTGGAATTTGTTGCCAGAGGATGTGATTAGTGCAGTTAGTATAGCTGGGTTCAAAAAAGGTTTGGATAAGTTCTTGGAGGAGAAGGCCATTAATGGCTATTAATCAATTTTACTTAGGGAATAGCCACTGCTATTAATTGCATCAGTAGCATGGGATCTTCTTAGTGTTTGGATAATTGCCAGGTTCTTGTGGCCTAGTTTGGCCTCTGTTAGAAACAGGATGCTGGGCTTGATGGACCCTTGGTCTGACCCAGTATGGCAATTTCTTATGTTCTCTAGTATGATGTGATAAAAAAAGAACAGATAATTTTAAAATCCCTAAACATTCTATACAAAAGGAGAAAGTGAGGTGTGGTATTGTATAAATGATGTTTTCTTGCACTCTTTCATTCAACCTTATTTATTTATTTAAAAGGGTTTATAAACCGCTTTTACAACAAATAGTCGGTCAAAATGTTTTACAATTGTTATACACATAATTAAAAGATATAAAAACAAAACATACTGTACAAACATATCATAAAAAGACTAAGATACCAACAAAATAGAAAGGGATGGGAAGGAGCTGAGAGAGGAATGTCCAAGAGGTTGTGAGTTGCATATTGCGAGATGGAGAGGGAGCTAAAGACCACTGAGAACAAGTATGTTTTTAAAATTTTTTTTAAATCTTTGTGTGATGTAATCTGCATTAAGTGATCTGGGATTGTATTCCAGAGTGCAGGGCCGGCAACAAAGAAAGTGTGCCTTCTAGTGATATCTAATCTGGCCAGACAGATAGATGGTATTTCTAAGAGATTTTTATGTAGGGAACATAATTGCCTGCAGTTATGAAGTTACAAAGAAGTGAGCAGAGCCAAGCAGAGGAGTCATTATGAATTAGATTATGTATAATGGACAGAACTTTGTATTGAATACTATAGTGAACTGGAAGCCTTAGTGAATATAGAATTGGTGTTATATGATCTTTCCATGAGGTTCCTGTCAGAATACATGCAGCTGTATTTTGAATTAGTTGTAATGGACGGAGTGTGTTATCATGAAGGCTGAGATAGAAGGGATTGCAGTAGTCTATGCCTGTAAGAATAAGGGATTGAAGAACAGTATAAAAGTCATTAGCGAATAGCAATGTACGAAGGTGTTTCAGCATGTGAAGTTTGAAAAAGGAGTTTTTGACAGTGATTGAAATATGGTGGGACCTGGATAGAATTGAATCACTGATAACACCTAGGTTCCGTGCTTTAGAGACAATAGGAATAGATACTAGATCATCTAAAAGCAGAATGAGGAATGGTTGATAAGTGAATAATTTCTGTTTTAGAGGGGTTTAATTTGAGATGGTTATGAGACAGCCATGAATTAATTGTTTTTATATGGAGGCATATGGTAGAACATGTGTTTGACCAACCTTCCCGCAACCTTCCAACTATCAACCAATTCTCTCACCATCAGTCTGTACATGGTCTGCCTTCTCTCATGTAAATCCCTCATTTATCATTCACATATTACTCAAAACAAAAATATCATCTTCTCCTTTCAATCCCTGTTCTGATCAGATGTTAAAAGACATAGGAGAACTTGCTAGCCCTTTTTTAGGCCAGCCTGTAAACCAATCTCTAGATTCAGGGATTTTCCTAGAAACACTTAAGCGAACATCCATTTGCTACTGGTAATTTTGGAGATTTTGTCTTGAAAATAGGTTGCAATACGGTTGCAGAGAGAGTTATTAACATCTGAGTAGTTGAGTTGGGATGTAGATGTTAAAGATTTTACAATGTTAAAGATTTTACAATTTTAAACAAAACAGAGAGGTTTCCATTAGCAGCAGTTATTTTTTTGGAATAGGTTTTCTTAGCAATGTCTATTTCTTTTTTGTATTGTCTCAAGTGGCTAAAGTATGAATTTTTAGCCAAGATAGTACAATGTTTGGCAAGTAACGTTCAAGATGCCTAAGTGTGGATTTCAGAGTTTGTAGAGAGTTATTGTACCAGGGGGCATGGTGTTTTGCTTTTACAGTCACAGGGACTAGTGGAGCTATAGAATTAAGAGTGGTATGGAATGGATTGCAGAGTTTCTGTATTGTTTAGGTTGGAGCTTACTGATGAAGGCAAGTTAGGAAGAAAAGCATTGATAAATACTTCTGTGGTTATTTTCTTTCTTCTAAGGTGTGTCTTTGAGTTTTTGTTTATTTTGGAATTTGAAGAGTTTGTCTTTATTTTAATATTGAAAGAAAGATGGATAAGTAAATGATCTGACCAAGGTATGGGGTATATGAAAATATTCAGAGGTAGGGAGGTAAAGTTATAATTACAAAATACAAGATCAAGAAAACGACCTAATTTATGGTTGGGGGCTTCAATGATTTGTTCCCAACCTAGGCCTTCCATAGCGTCTAAGAAGGAGGTTACAGAGGGATAAGAGCGAAGGGAGTCTAGCTGGATGTTCAAGTCTCCAGTAATTATTGTTTTTGAGAGTTCGACTGGGAGGCTTGAGATAGCTTCGAATAGAGCAGATGAGTCATGGTGTAGAAGGCTCGGTGGACAAAATTGACGATAGTTGTGGTGACAAGGAACATTTCATATACCGTAGATGAATAAGGTGTAAGGATTTTCTTAGAGATTTCAGAGAGGATTTAACTAAAACTAGGAGGCCTCCACCACGGCGGTAAGGCATTGGTTCAGAGATAGATATATATTCAGGGGGACATAAAGAATTGATTATAACAGTATCAAAGTCAGTTAGCCAGGTTTCAGAGATAAGAAAACAATCAGGGTTATACTCCATTAAGAGGTCATAAATAACAGCAGATTTTTTTCTAAGTGATTGTGCATTACAGAATAAGAGTGAGAGAAACGAGAACACAGACATAGGGGTAACAAAAGTTGGTGCTATATAAATCAGAGAGCTACGATTATTTACATTTGGTTTACAGTACAGACTACTAAGGCATCCATATCAGCCTTGACTGGATTTTATAGGAATTTTATTGTCTTCTAAAGTATGCATGATCCAATGGTTTAAAAGGATATATAACTAAAAAGATGTATGAGATGTACTTGTGAGAGTAGTACGCTGAGTTGCTGAGGAGCGCACGAAGGAGCACAGAAAGGGGCGTGCCCCTTTGTCGCACTCCTTCAGCGCACGATGCCCCAGAGCGCAGTGCCTCCAGCAGCGTGCCGGGCCCTTTATGCTGTCGCCCTTGGATGATGTCAGCGAGGGACGTGGCGGGAAAACCCGTGCAGCAACGGGCGGATCAGGCTGATGGTAGAGGCGGCAGACACAGTTCTCTTATGCCGGTACACAGCTCTGGATGGTAAGAGGAGCTGGAAAAGGAGGCACATTATAATTCTTTTCTGTCTATTGTTCTTAGAGGATTTCTTTTAAAAATCCCTTCCAGTGCTCTTAGTAGATTTCTTTATAAAATCCCTTCCAGCACTTTACTGGATTTCTGCTAGAAATTAAAGTCTGACTTGATATCTTTTTGATAACCCTCTCCCAAAGAGGAAACCGTCTTCTTAAAAAGTGTATTATTTCCTATGCTTTACAGATTGTTACAGGGTCTCATAGTGTTATTCAGGAACAAATATTGTTACAGCACTTATTTCACACATGTGCTGTGTCTATTAAATTGGTTATAATAACCAATTTAATAGAGACCGGCATTGGTGGCCCAACTTCCCATTCAATAAATCAATAAAAGACAACTCTCTCCCTCAACCCACTCTGGAATCTTCTGCAGTCTAATCAGTATGTTTCCCGGGTGTAAATGTCTTCATTGACTTGTAACTGCATCTCTAACTAATGGGAATCAAAGGATAATTGCAAGAGCCCTATCTTTCTTTTATATGAAAACAGTTCACTAAATAAAAACATAGTACTTGTATTCGATCTTTCACTCTTTCTCTCTTTTATACTGGCTTTATATGGTATAATTTTTTTTTACTATTATAAGGTGCGCATAGACAGAATTTTCTGCCTAGCACCTTGAACCCACACTCAAAGACATTCATATGCACACACATTGGGGTACATTTTCAAAAACAGCGCGCGCGCGTACTTTTGTTCGCACACCATGCGCGAACAAAAGTACACTGGATTTTATAAGATACGCGCGTAGCCGCGCGTATCTTATAAAATTCGGGGTCGGCGCTCGCAAGGGGGTGCACATTTGTGCAACCTGCACGCGCCAAGCCCGGCGCGCGCTGCCTGTTCCCTCCGCCTCCCCTCACCTTCCCCTCCCTTCCCCTCCCTAACCCACCCCCCCCGGCCCTATCTAAACCCCCCCTAGCATTATTGGTAGATTTACGCCTGCCAGAGGCAGGCGTAAATCTGCGCGCGCCAGCGGGCAGCTGGCGCACCATCACTCAACCTGGGGGCTGGTCCGGAGGCCTCGACCACGTCCCCGGGCCGGCGTCACGCCCCGACATGCCTCCTGCCCCACCTCGAAATTCACGCCGCCCACCCGACACGCCCCCTTTGCAAAGCCCCGGGACTTATGCGCGTCCCGGGGCTTGCGTGCGCCGCCGAACCTATGCAAAATAGGCCAAAACAGATACTGGGAGGGCCCAGATTGCAAAGGATACCCATCCTGAAGAGCTGACCTGTTTTGGGGAAGAAGTATGACATGCTGAAGAGACACTGGTTTAATTTTTTTTATTGAGTTACTGTTGGAGCACTATTCAGAAGTGTGCCTTATTTGGACTTTGATTTGTCTGCCATCAGTTAGTTAAGATTTTTATTTTGAACAAGACTGCTGATGTGGATGTGATCTTTTTGGAGTGCTTGACTGGTGAGCAGGAAGAATCCCTGAGCAAACAAAACCCTAAAAGGTGAATTTTAAAAGCCCAGTGCGCGCATTAATTAGGGGATGAACGAATTAGTTGGGCTCGCGCGAGCTGAGAAGATTTTAAAAGCTGGAGAGATACAGTGCACATATCTAGAAAGTTTTCAAAAAAAGGCAGGATGTGGGTGTGGTCTGGGTGGGGCATGGGCATTTCCGGGCTTGAACCAGAGATGTGCATGTAAATACTTACGCAATCCGGCATGTGCCGAGGCACCCTGCAGCATAACTTTACTTCCGCTATGGATGCCATGTAAGTTAGAATATAAAGTAAAATAGGCAGATCTGTGGGGTTTTAAAGGTCAGTGCTAACTGGGGCGAGTAAAAGCTATCAAATCAGGGGGTAGGAGGATCTGTCTCTTAACTGGGCGAATTAGGGCAGAACTGGTAAAACTGGGAATGGTGTCTGCATGCGTCTCTTTTAAACGTCTCTTGTTCCAGAGTTGCTGTTCCAGTTCCTGCATTCCTGTACCTGTACCCATCTCCAGTTCATGCTTCTGCTCCAGATTCCCTCGCTCCAGTTCCTGCTTGTTCTCCATCCTCCCTTGGATGGACTATGGCTCTCAACCCAGACTGCTTCCTGACCATGCTCTCTGCTGCCTGCCTCTGACCTCTGGACCGGATCTGACCACACACTCTGCCGCCTACCTTTGGCCTCTGGACTGGATCTGAATTCGCCTTCGGCCCTGGCCTCGGGCTTCTCTCTTGGCTGCCTCCGAGCTCTCTTGCCACGTTCCTGGGATCATCTACGCAGGGGTCCACCTATGACCAGCTGGCCCCAGCACCCAAGGGCTCAACCTACGGGGAATGTGGGCTGGTAGTGGCAAAGCTCCAGCAGGCCTCTGCTTCCCATCTGGCCTCACCACCAGACGGTGCGGACATATGGGGGTTCCCCCACAGGTGGCGCCAACTCCACCTCAGGCCGAGGGTCCAGGATCACAACAAACAGGAGCAGTAAGTATTAGAGATGTGGTTCGTTTTTCGCCCTATTTAGGAAATTTAACGAAATTTCCTAATTCGTTTCTGTTTCGGAGTATCCGAAACACGACATAAAACGCCGTTATTTCGGAGCCCCCGAAACCGGAAACAAAATTTTCCCGCAATTCGGGGGGAAAATTCGTTTTCGGGTTTGCCTGGGGAGAGGGGGCACAAATTTTTTTTTTTATTAAAACCCACCCCAAACATTTAAATTCACTATAATACACCACCCCCCGATCCCTCCCCAAGACTTACGAAGATCCCTGGTGGTCCAGCGGGGTCCCGCGGTCCATTTTCCCTCCGTGCCCTCCGTGCCCGGTGTGCTGTGCTGCAAGCCGTGTGCCTCAAAATGGTGCCGAATAGCCGAACTACCATGTCACAGGGGCTTTCGGCGCTATGGTCAGCCCCTGTCACATGGCCATCGGCGCCATCTGTGCTCCTATCATGTGACAGGAGCTGACCAATGGCGCCGAAAGCCTCTGTGACATAGTATGGGCAAGGCTATCGGTGCCATTTTGGTTACTGGCAGCCGAAAACGAAATCGCTTTCGGACCCTTGCTGGACCCCCAGGGATTATTGGCAAGCCTTGGGGGGTCAGGAGCATCCTGACCCCCCCAAGGCTTGCCAATAATCCCTGGGGGTCCAGCAAGGGTCCGAAAGCGATTTCGTTTTCGGCTGCCAGTAACCAAAATGGCACCGATAGCCTTTGCCCATACTATGTCACAGAGGCTTTCGGCGCCATTGGTCAGCTCCTGTCACATGATAGGAGCACAAGATGGCGCCGATGGCCATGTGACAGGGGCTGACCAATGGCGCTGAAAGCCCCTGTGACATGGTAGTTCGGGCTATTCGGCACCATTTTGAGGCGCACGGCTTGCAGCACAGCACACCGGGCACGGAGGGAAAATGGACCGCGGGACCCCGCTGGACCACCAGGGATCTTCGTAAGTCTTGGGGAGGGATCGGGATGGGGGGGGGGTTGTTATATATGTACGAAAATGCTTAAAAATGTTTTTAAATGCTTGGGGTGGTTTTTTTTTTTTCGCTTCGTTACCGATTCGTTTTTCGGTCCGGTTTCAGGTTTCTCATTTCGTTTTCGGGCAAACGAACTGAAACGAAACGAGAAGACCCGAATTATACCACGAAGTATTCGAACCGAAAAACGACCCGGTAGAAAAAAACAAAGCACATCTCTAGTAAGTATGCACTTTCTCACAGGCCCCATGCTGATTGTCTGTTTTCAATTGCTACCACCACCTGAAGATACTTGCACTCATGCCCAGAGGAAGATACTGCCTCTTAATTTGGCCTAGGAGAGGTTGAACCCCCTTCAGTTTGGGACTAGTTGTAGCAAGCTCACAATGGATCCAGTAGCATTGGAGTCCTGCAAAATTACCCTGCTTGCCCCCAATAACACTGGCCTTAACTGAAAGATAAGTCCTTTTTCTTTCCTTGAGAGATGTGCATTAATAAAAATGGTGGTGCCAAAAATCTTATACCCAGGTACAAGTGTTGCTGTTTTGGATCTTAGCAAAAAATCTTATATCCCTAAAAAAGGCCACTTTAAAATATTTATAGAGATGCAAGAAATCTAGAATTGATTTTGCAAAACTCTTCCTCCCAAATAGTAAGGGGCAAATTGCCTGTCTAGATATTGATCTTCCTTTTACTACTGGCTGGTATACCTCTAGCATGACTCCAGTGAGGAAATTTAATGCATCTTCCTCATAACCTACTCATCTTCTTCTTGGTGTTGGAGCTTGCGTCAGCCTCGAGCTCGGGACGCTCAAGGCTTGGCAATCCTGTTGCGCTGACGATGGGACGAAGCGCAACCGAGGGCTCTCCAGCATAGAACAAGGAGAATGTGTGCCCTTGCGGTGAAGACAGTCCAAGTCTGGGAATCAGGAACCTTGACTCCTCCGCCAACCTGCACACCCATGAGACCACCAATGCAATGGTGGTCTCTGAATGGTCCTCTGACTGTTCCAAGTCAGACAGAGGTCACAGTAGAAGGAGGTCATAAGCATTGGAGCTTGGAGTGAAGACTGGAACTTGGAGTGAAGACTGGAGATTGGGACAAAGACAGGAAACAATAGGGATAAGCAAGACCCTCAGGCACCCTAGACAGCACGTGGAGCTGGTCGCGGATCACACTGTCCCCTTCACGCCCTACACATCCGGATGGCTGGTTGTGGACCACGAGGAGATGAGGACAGGCTCAGGAAGTCTCATAGCGCAGGTTAGTAGAAACTCCGCGGATCCTCCGGAGTCAGGACTTGGGAAACGAGATAAAACTTTGGAGCATGGAAACTCAGATTAAAAGCAGGGAATCTCCAGAGGCATGGGTCCCACTGGACCTGGAGCATTAGGACCGGGAACATGACGGAACATGGGACATCAGGACATTAAGGAACATCAGGACACCAAAGAACATCAGGACATCACGGAACTTGGAAACATCATGAGACATCAAGGAACATTAGGACATCACAGAACTTGGAAACATCACGGAAACTCAGGAACATCAAGGAGACCACAGAGATACGAAGATATAGGATACACAGAAGTCCATGGATGAAATCAGGATGCCAGGAAGGAACTGGAAAGAAGGAGTCCTTGGGAAGACTAGCCCAGGAGGACTAGCTCCTTGCCGAAGCAAGGACTGACTGATGAAGAAGCCCTTTTATAGGGCTGAAGACAAGCAACTCCCTGGGAGGAGTTCAGATGGGCGTGGGCCATCCAGTGCTCCTACCATGTGACAGGGGCCGGCCAATGGCACAGATAACCTGTCACATGCTAAGGGCAAAGGGCCATCGGCGCCATTTCGATTAGTGGCAGCTGACGGCCCGAGAGCGGGAGATCACTCCCGGGACCCCCGCTGGACCACCAGGTACTTTAAAAAAGTTTGGGGAGGATCGGGAGGGTGGGGGATTAGAAAGAATTAAATTTAAAGGGTTGGGGTGGGTTTGGGGATTATTTTTAAGTGCCCTTTCTTCCCGCCCCCCCCAAAACAATAAGAGAACCCCATGAAAAATTTTATGGGGTTTTCCTATCGGGTTCGGGGGGCCCCCGAATTCTGACAAGTTTGAAAATATCTTCCTATATTTTCAATCGTCAGAAAAACGATTCACATCCCTACTGCATATAGCCTTAGAATGAGTCTTATAAAGGATCATTATGATAGACTTAAATGTAATTCTTTTATGGATTGTTTTGCTCTTACCAGGATGAGAGTGGAATCCTATTTCCAAACCGTGAACAGTCTCTTCAGCAATGGTGTGGTGAACAATCATGCCCTTTTGTAATACAAGTTTTTCTCTGGTGACTCTCGCATTATTCTTTCTCTTGTTATACTTGAGTTCCTGACTGTCTAGACCTGATGGAAGATCTGTTGCTTTTTAGCATCAACTGGAGAACTCTTCTTAAGGTCAAGTCAAGGATCAGGACATCCACTTCCATATGGTGAATGTTCTTCCTTACAGGACTTTCCTGTCCTTTTTATATTGGGATCATCACTTGCCACTGCCCACTTTAGGTTCTGTAACTATAGATTCCTAAATTAGTCAGTTATGTTAGACCATGGGTGGCTGATTCCAGTCCTCAAGAGCCACAGACAAACCTGGTTTTTAGGATATCTACAAAGAATATGTATAACCCTATCCCAGGAGGCAGGATGCACTCTGATGGGGCCATAGACTTATTTATTGTCTCTTCAGGGCTGGAACCCTGGCTGTCTGTTCCTTCAGTCTTTTTCCCCAGGGTGTGGATTCTTTTTGTGTGTGTGAGGGGGGGGGGGGGGGGGGAGAGTTAACTTTCAGGGCCTCAAATGCTAAGGGTGATTTTCTTTCCATGATCCTTGGGAGAGGGGGTATGAATCCTTGCTGTGTGCTGTAGGTGTCAAAATAAACACTCCCGAGTCCCTTGTTTAGTGTGCCTAAATAAAGTCTTTACTGTTTAAACACTGGTGAAATATGGCACAACAAATTAATCTTCAGCACCACAGAATTCCTTTTGCCTTGATGTATTTCTTCCCTCTATCTGTGCAGGAGTATTTTGTACCAAACAGGGAAGCATCCATCCTCTAGGGCCTGGAAAAGTGAAGCTCCCAGGTGGGCAGGGCCTCCTTTAGCTGGGTAGAAAACCACTTCCAACTTTGGTAAAAAAAATTATAGCAATGTTCCTTGCACAGAGAGTCAGTTTTCTCTCTCCCCAGATGGTGAAGATGACAGATGGATGTGCTCAGTGACTGTTAATTTCTTTAATTCATAGTTAAGAGATCCTGAGATCTTCTGAAACTCTTGATACTCTCAATTTCTTTCAGATTCCTAATGGGAGGGTTGCCTTGGAAGCAGGCAGCTCTCCCTGCTCCAAACAGGTAAGATGGGGCAGCCAAAGCTTTCCTCCTGGATCTCAAAACTTAAGTTCTTTTTTCCCTTAACCGAATGTAACACTGGAGAGTTCCTCCTTGTGTTGGGTTACCACCTCCAGCTTCCTCATTGAAAGTATGGATGGACAGTTCTTCCCTAACCTACGCAGGCCCAGAAACTGGGATCCCCATTCAAACGAGTGCAGGGTTTCCACAAGGCTCCTACCACTAAAAATTGTAGCCCTGAAAACAACCCAGAGGAAAGTTCTGACTAGCCAGGGAGTGGACTGGATAAGGAAAACCATCCCAACCCTGTTCAGTATCCTCAGGCATGGTTTGGATGGGCCAGAAGACAACTCAGAAAAATCTCTTCTCTACCTTCTAACTGCTAGCAAACCACGAATCTGCCTCTCGAGTCTTTGGAGAGGGCCTGCTTAAAAACACCGTCAAAGGCGACGGCTATTCCATACCCATGAAGTGTGTGTGTGTGTGGGGGGGGTGGGGGGGGGGGGCTGCATTTGTGGAACCTTCCTGTTCAATAACCTATACTCTTACTAACTAAAAAGTAAATTTGAAAAGCCTGGTGCATGCATTAATTAGGGAATGCGTGAATAAAGTGGGCTCGCACGTGCCGAGTGGATTTTAAAAGCCGCAAGATTCGTTCATATCTCCCACAGCGCACGCATCTAAAATGTTTTTTAAAAAGGGGAGAGGTATGGGCATGGTCTGAGTGGGGCATGGGCATTTCAGGGCAATCTGGTATGCATTGAGGCCCCCTGTCACGTAACTTTACTTTTGCTATGGATAAGGTTTATGTTAAAAATAAAGAAAAATAGGCAGATCTGGAGGGTTTTAAGGATCGCTGCTAACTAAGGGGAATAAATGTAATCAAACCAGTGGGGGCTGGAGGACCTATCTCTTAAATGGGCAAACTGGGGACAAGCTGGTAAAATTGGAAATGGCCTCTTTTAAAATTCCTTGATTTACATGGTAGAAGGATTTGTGCGCCTATGCATATACCCACTTCAAATTTGTCGTATATGTGCATGCAGCCAGGCTATTTTATAATATGTGTGCTTATAAGCATGCAAGTTATAAAATAGCCATGTTCCTGGGTGCAGGCCGATGAAAGCACGCCCTTGTGCGTGCACATGCCGGTTTGAAAGTTACCGTCCCTGGGTTCACCCAGACTTTAATGGTAACAGAACTGGGTATCTGTTACATATGCATGAGATATATTTGCATACAGTGGAAGCCAGGCATGCAAATCTATCTCAGGCAAGTTTATTGTGGATTTCATGAAAACCATACTTGTTTGTAGCTGTTGAGAACCAGAATTGGCCATCCCTGTCTTAGACACTCAGCAGATCTTTGACGATTAACTCTACTGTAAATACAACAAACAGCAGCTCAGATATACTGCAAACCTTAAATTAACGTCAGATATATAGCAATTAAAATAAAGAATCCATAACCCCTCTCTTCTCCCAATTAATTATATAATGCCACCACTGACTCCATGAAAGTTACTTTAGCTTACTTTGTCATTGTATTTACCATCACATTTTGCTTTGGTATCTTGTTAAGTTCCTCAATAATTCCATATTGTATCTTCTCTCATATTATCTTGTTCCTATGTTATCTCTTCCTTCACGTTACCCGCACTATGTTCCTTGTATTGCGTTAAGTTTCTTGTAAACCGATATGGTGTACCTACAAATACTGGTATATAAAAGCTTTTAAATGAATAAATAAATAAATAAATAAAGGGTTCAATTACATAGACCTTTCAGCTGTTAAGATTATGAGTTACTTACATGCTTAGTGGTTGAATTAAAAAAGTAAGCTCATGATAGATTCCATGTATTGCAGTTAAGGTAAAAACAGTTACAATCTGTTGTGTGACAAGTAATATGAAGTGTTTAGGAGGCAATAATGAATAATGAAACAGCCTGCAGGGCTTGCAGGCCTACATGTACATTTTACCATGGGACTGCAAGCTCATTTTCAAAGGGAAACTTCCTGAGGAGTTTAACTTTGAAAATTTGGACAGCTGCAAAAAAAAAAAAAAAGAAAAAGAAAATAGGCTGTTTGTACAAAGTATCAGTAGGTCTGCAGTGTTTTCATGGGATTCGATTATTGCTCTTTAAGGGGGTAATTTTCTGACTGCCCACATTCCAGATATTTTATACCAAAGGGAAAGTATGAGTGTACTATTTCTTTGAAAATTATCCCAAGAAAACTACTCCAAATATTTACACCTGATAAGGTGTGCTCTAAGCGGTAGATTTTAAAAGGTGCGCTGCACGTCCATGTGCACGCGCTAACCGGCGCCCGCACATGGATGCACCAGTTTTATAACATGCACGCGCCGGTGCACACAGGTTATAAAATACGTGGACCATTTTATAATCCGTGCATGTATGTGCAGGCGGCATGCCCAAGGGGGTGGTAAAATTTTGCAAATTTGCACGGCGAAGAGATCGGGGCTCTCCCAGTTCCCTCCCAGTCTGCGGACTGGGAGGGAACTTTCCTATCCCCTACCCTAACCTCCCTTCTCCTTCTCCTCTCCTCCCCATCCTCTAAATCTCCTTTTTTTTTAACCTTTTTTTCTTCAAGTTACTTCAGAGCCTGACCTGAAGTAACCTGCACGCGCTGGCAGCCAATCGGTGAGCGAGGCTCCAGGACAGCGATGAATGGCAAAATAGCGCCGGCCGTATGGCCATATTGCCGTATTGCAAAATGGCGCTGGCCGAATGGCCGGCGCCATTTTGCAATACGGCAATACGATTCGAGTGCAGGAGGTCGCTTCCGGACCCCCGCTGGACTTTTGGCAAGTCTTGTGGGGGTCAGGAGGCCCCCCCAAGCTGGCCAAAAGTCCCTGGGGGTCCAGCGGGGGTCCGGGAGCGATCTCCTGCGCTCATGACGTCGGTGGACAGGAACCAAAATGGCGCCGGCGCTACCTTTGCCCTGTCATATGACAGGGCAAAGGTAGCACCGGCGCCATTTCTATTAACGCACCCATGGCCCGAGAGTGGAAGATCACACCGGGACCCCCCCACTGGACCCCAGGTAATTTAAGACATTTTGGGGGGGTTCGGGAGGGTGGGGGATTTATTTTAAAGGGTCGGGGTGGGTTTTAGGGTTGTTTTAGTGTGCCGGTTTTCCCGCCCTCCCCCTATTTACGATTTTTGACTATAAACCGGGGGAATTCCTATTGTATATCGCCTCTAACGATTTTTGACGATTTAAAATATATCGGACGATATTTTAAATCGTCAAAAAACGATTCACATCCCTAGTAATCAACATCTATGAAGGTGATTTCATTCATGAGATTTATCTGGGTTCCAAATCAAGCCTCTATAGTGAGGATTTCTTTGTGTGCATGTTTGTGTTCTACGTGCTACTTGTCTTCTCTTTTCCCTTCCTTTTTCCAATTTCAGAGGCTTCAGCTGTCAGGAAAGCAACTGTTTGGCGGGAAATGGACAACGAGGATCTTACATATTGCAATGAAGCTAATAATTATTACATGATCCTGAGCAGAGGTACAGAATAAAAATCCATGTTCAGGGATGGATTTAGTTATGTTTACTGCCTCTAGGCATTTTTGTCATTTCACCCCACCTCCTGTAAGAATCTGTTACAGGGTAGCAGAGGACTATTCTATGCAGAATGAGATTCAACAGAGCTGGAAAGCATCAAATCTTAAATGTTTTTCATCCTAGGCACAGGCATAATGGGGCCAATGCAATAGCGCACTGTATAACCCACAGTTGGACGTGGGTAGAATAGGTGCTAATCAATCCCCTAATGCAATAAGGGGCGGATTTTAAAAGGTCCACGCGCATAAATCCTTCCGGATTTACGCGCGCAGGGCCCTCGTGCGCCTATTTTGAATAGGCCGCCGGCGCGCGTAAAGCCCCGGGACGTGCGTAAGTCCCGGGGCTTTCGAAAAGGGGAGGGAGGGGGTTGTGTCCGGGGCGTGCCGCGGCGTTTTGGGGGCGGGCCTGGGGGCATGGCGTCGGCCCGGGGGCGTGGTCGAGGCCTCCGGACCAGCCCCCGGGACCGGAGGACGGAGCAGGGCTGCCGGCCGATGCGCGCAAAGTTACGCCTGCTGAAAGCAGGCGTAACTTTGCCGACAAAGGTGGGGGGGGATTTAGATAGGGCTGGGGGGGTGGGTTAGGTAGGGGATAGGAGGGCAAAGAAATGTTCCCTCCGAGGCCACTCTGAACGCGTGTAAGTCCCAGGGCTTTACTAAGGGGCAGGGCATGGGTGGGGTGGTCCGAGGGTGGGGCGAGGGCAGGGTCAGAGGCTCCAGGCACAGCGGCCATTTGCTGCTGTGCCAGGGATCACGCGCCGGCTGAAGTAAGTTTTGGAATAAAAAGAAAAAAAAGTAAAAGGTAGGGGGGAAAGGATGGGGAGGTAAAGGAAGGGAAGGTGGATTGGGGGGTAGGGAACAGGGGAAGGCAGCGCGGCTCGGTGCGCGCAAGGTGCATAATTGTGCACCCCCTTGCGTGCACCGACCCCCAATTTTATAACTTGCATGCAAATGTCCAAAACTGGAACTCTACAGCAGCAGGTCACCACTAGCTATCAGCCATGAATTGTTGGATGGGGTGGGCAGTGTCTTCCTTACCCTGGCCACCCTAGAAAAGGGACTTTCCCATAATCCCTTCCTGGGCCAAGAACCAGGGGGTCTCAAAAGAAAATCCAAAAATCATCAAAATCCCCAAAACAGAACTCTGGTGGTATACTCAAAGGGGTTAAGTCTCCCACCTATCCTGGATCGCAGACCATGAGACCTGGTCCCCTGGATCAGGCAAAAACACAATAAAATGCACATACTTTCACACAACTCATCTAGTGATGATCCCAAGGGGTTGTCACATGTGTAATTAGGAAAGGACTATAATAAAAATTAAAAGTTATAACTCATAAGATTAGCTTGGTTAAATAATCAAATTTGCAAGCAATTAGAAGCATATCTTCTCATTTTTGTGTTCAGTCTGGCCAATGAGATCAAGGGTTATTTAAAATCAACATAACTCTTAGTGGTATGCATGCCTCTCCAAACATTAATGAAATATTGCTTTTTGACAAGAGACTTCAGTTCAGCAGCAGACTACATATATGACTCAGGATGATTCGTGTCTATAATGAAACCTGAGTTAGAATCTCTACCCACAAGGATAAGGATCTTTGAATTGCAGTTAAAAAAACAGAATTCATATTCTTAAGAAACAATTTGAATCTTATCAACATTTGGAACTTATGGGCCGGATTTTTAAACATACGCACGCGGGGTACATTTGTGATCGCTCCCCGGCACGCACAAATGTAGGCCCAATTTTATAACATGCGCGGCCTCGGAGGGAACTTTCCTTTGGCCCTCCCACACCTTCCTCTTCCTTCCCCTATCTAACCCGCCCCCCAGCCCTACCTAAATCCCTCCCCACCTTTATTTTGTAAATTACGCCTGCCTCTGGCAAGTGTAACTTGCGCGTGCCGGCTGGCTGCCGGTGCGCGATCCAGAGGCACAGCTGCTGTGCCGGAGGCCTCGGTCCCACCCCTGTCACAAAGCACCGGGATATACGCACGTCCCGGGGCTTTTCGTGCGTAGCCGGGCCTATGCAAAATAGGCTCAGCGTGCGCAAGAGCGGTTACGCTCGTAAATCCTGAGGATTTACGTGCGTAACCCTTTTAAAATCTGCCCCGAAGTATTTAGTAAAAAATTAAGATGGTATTTTCAATTATGGTTTCTGCTTTCACTTGTTATCCATGTACACATTCCTGTAGGCTTACCAAATGGGCTCATTTACTTTAAGAAAATAAGATAGCAAGCCTTGTACCAATATTGGATTAGGCTTAGATTGAACTATGCAATTGTAAAGGAGATACCAATTGCTCTACCACCGTATGCAACAAAATATGAATACTAACCTCAGAGGGACACAGGACAGTTCATCAGAAAAGAGCAGTGACCACCCCCATGGAAAAGGGGGAGGTCAGCGATCTGAAATGCAAAGACGACACTATCTGCCTGCTGCATGACTAGGCATGAATGTTTTGCATATTCATCAGCTGACTGTTGTAAGAGCAAACATGTTAAAAGGAACACTTGATGATGAAGAGGCATCAACCCTATTCTTCCTTGTGTCGGGGAGGTAGAGGAGCGGAAGTGTCTGGGGATGCTAGCGACAGGAAATCCTGCCTGATATCTGGCCACCTGCCATGAAGCCAGAGATATCTCCAGAGCTGGAAGACACCTTCTCAGCGCAGCCAATACCAGGACCAAGGAAACAAGCTCTTTTCCTCAAGATGATCCCTGAGATCTCCAGCCAGAGATTGCTCTAGAGGTAAATAGAAGTATGGAACTAGCCAATTAGCCTCCTTTATTAATACTGTACAAGGCTACGTTTTATGGCACATTTCAATCCACTAATGAAGAAAATCTGTATTTAGTATAAACCAATGCTATGTAGCAAGGACTTTAGAGACATATAGGGCCAGATATTGTAATCTACGCACGGGCGTAGATTTGTGCGCGCAACCCGGCGCACACCAATCTATGCCCGATTTTATAACATGCACGCGCAACTGCGTGCATGTTATAAAATCTGGGGTCGGCGCATGCAAGGGGGTGCACACTTGTGCACATTGTGCGTGCCGAGCCCTAGGGGAGCTCTGATGGCTTTGCCCGTTCCCTCTGAGGCCGTTCTGATTTCGGAGCGGCCTCAGAGGGAACTTTCCTTCCGCCCCTCCACCTTCCCCTCCCTTCCCCTATCTAACCTGCCCCCCAGCCCTATATAAATCCCCCCCTACCTTTGTTGTATTATTTACGCCTGCCTCCGGGCAGGCGTAGATTGCGCACGCTGGCCGAGTGCCGGCACGTGATCCCTGGGCCCAGCGGCAGTGGCGAGGCCTCTGACCTCGCTTCCGCCCTGACTCCGCCCATTTTTTCAAGCCCCGGGACATTCACGCATTCCGGGGCTTGCGCACGTCGCCAAGCCTATGGAAAATAGGCTCGGCGCGCGCAGGAGGGGTTTTAAAGGGTTACGCATGTAATATACCCTTTTAAAATCCGCCCCATACTGTTTATTTTCTTCTAAATGATAATCCTGTAAAGACTGAAAAATAAAAGTCTAATTCGGTTGATAAAACACGTCATCTTTTCTGAACTATTTGGATTGTGGCCCCAATATGTGTGAGGGTGTGGGAAACAAGGTGCACAGCAGCAGACTGGTTCCCCGAACAACTAATATCGCATACACAATCTCACACTTGTTCAGTTTGATTCTCTTTGGTTAATGTATGGCTACCATGAAAAAGCAACACCAAAGCTTGTGCGCTCTAAAAATCTCCAACAGAGCCACTATGTCACTAGCTTCAGAAAAGTTATTTACTTTTAAGGTTCATTAATAATAAGCTGCTCTGGAAAACTGGCAGGAAACAGAGTAATGCAATTACGGCTTTGGAATCCATTTTAGTTCTTAAAATTAAATTGGTAATATTTAATTGCTTTCTCTAATTTGTCAACATGCTTTATTTTTTTTTTCAAATGGTGACATTTTCATTCAAAGCAGAATCATCAGGTTCCACAAGGGCTGTCTGAGTTAAGCTAATATAATTATTTCAATCACACACAACCCGAAAACTCAACACGAATGCTGTATAACAGTAACTTTTTTCTTTTCTGTGTGAAATATGGACTGAAGCCATTAAAAGTATAAGTTTATCTATCTTCTTCGTATTCATTTTTGATACATTTTCTAACTCATCAAGGGTGAGCCCCACAGTGTGATGATTTTATTTTTTTGGGGGGATGGGATGGGACCCCTGTCATCACACATTCCCTTTTTTTTTGTGTGTGTGTGGGTGGGGGGGTCTTATGGAACCCAAATTTTAAATCCAGACCTGCACTGAAGATCTGCTTTGGGGACCTTTAGGGGCTGATGCAATAAAAAGCACGGAAAGCGGGCGCTGAAAAGTCAGTGCCTGCTTTCTTAACGCATGCATGGCACCCGCAAGGGGGGCGCCATGCTATACTCAAATTAGGAGGTTGTGCTAGCAAGGAGGCGCTAGGGTTGCTTGCGCGATCTTAGCGCTTCCTTGCTAACGCGACCCCGCCGTGGCTGCCGGTTACGAGAACCGACGCCAGTAAGCTCGGCATCGGTTTTCATAACCGGCCGACTGCCAGTAATGAAAACCAACGCCGATAAACTGGAAGACGGCCGGTTATGAAAACCGATGCCGAGTTTACTGGCGTCAGTCTTCATAACTTGGCGGTCTGCTGAGATATTTTTTTTAAAATAAGAAAAAAAAAGAAGTACAGAAAAGCAGTTTTTTCTGCTTTTCTGTACTTCTTTTACATGCGCTTAGCTATTAACGCCTGCTCCAGGCAGGCGTTAATAGCTGAGAGCTAAATGTGCATCTGAGACGCACACTTTTTTTTTTGAATGTGGAGTGAATGAGTAATAGCCTCATTCACATACATTTGCATGTGATGAGCGCTATTGCATTCACTCCGCGTCGGACACACGTTAAATAGGCGCTAATCCCCCTATTGCATTAGGGGGTGGATTAGCGCCTATTTAACCCGCGTCTGAGTGCGGGTTATACAGTGTGCTCAGCTGAGCGCACTGTATTGCATTGGCCTCTTAGAATAATAAGAAGACATTTCAGAGGGGTGGGAGGCTTTGGGAGATGTGTCTTGCTAGTGTTGGGTGAGGAATGCTGATGTGCTATGAGGTTGTTGATGTGACAGGGTGTGTGTTGATGTGCCACAGGGGGGTTCTAATGGTATGTGTGGGTTGTTACTATTTTGTTGGGGGGATGGAGAAGCAAAATTCCCATTGCTAACTCTCCCTTTCACTTTGCACTGAGGATATCGCAAGGCATCATGCATGCCCAAAATGTTACATGAGGAGATAGGAAAGTAGATAAAGGTAAGAAGAAAAAGATGTCACTAGGATTTCTAAAAAAATAGTTGAAACGATAAGGAAGAAAATGTTAGGGTTCAGGGGCGGATTGAGGGAAAATAGTGGCCCGGGGGATTTTTCTCCATACTGGCCCATGGGTACCCAATTACATATACAATATAATTTACATATATAATTTACATATATATGTACACACCCCTATATTTCGGCATGGTCCTCCCGTATCAACACAGTACTATTTGCCAAAACTCAAAGAATAACAACCCCACCTATGAAAAGAATACCACAAATATTATACCAGAATCTAAAATATCAATACACCTCCTATCAGGAAAACAGAACAGGCCAAGCTACTACAGATCCCTACAGAGAAACCACATGCTAAAAGAATGCTTCATCTCAGTCTTTGCATGCAGAACACAAACTCTCACCAAATATAGAATAAAGTTTCTGGAAGCCAAATTTAGGATTTTCGGTAGAAAGCAGAAATCCAGAACCTCCAGGGTGGCATTCTCTGAATTGCTCCTTGTTCCACATGCAGGTCTCCAGAGGCAGGCTGAGCTCCAGAGTCTAAATGTGTGGATGAGACAAATGTGCATGGAAGACGGAATCAGTTTTGTAAGGAACTGGGGAACCTTTTGGGGAAGAGGGAGACTTTTCTGAAAGGATGGACTCCACCTTAATCAGAGTGGAACCAGGCTACTGGCACTAATTTTAAAAAAGGAGATAGAGCAGCTTTTAAAGTAAACAAGGGGGAAAGCCAACAGTCACTCAGCAGTGCATGGTTTGGAGGAGTATATCTTTGAAGGATATTAAAGAAACAGGAGAGTTGTAGCATCCCAACATAGAAGTTCCAATAAAAGCAAATGTAGTCCATGTGCCTATAAGTAAAGAATCACCTGAGCTAAAAAAATTCCAAATTTTCCCTATCAACTGAAAAGCAGGCTGTTAATACAAACAAAAAAATGCACTTTGAAATGTCTGTATATTAATACCAGAAGTCTAAGAAGATGGGAGAGTTAGAGTGTATAGCAGTAAATGTTGAGATAGATATAACTGGCATCTCAGAGACCTGGTGGAAGGAGTATAACCAATGGGGCAGTACTATATCAGGGTACAAATTATATTGCAATGATAGGGAGGAATCAACTTGGTGGGGGTGTGGCTCTTTATGTGCGGGAGGATATAGAGTCCAACGGAGACTAAATGCTCAGTAAAATCTATATGGGTAGAAATCCCATGTGTGTTGGCCAAGAGTATAGTGATAGGAGTATACTACTGTCCACCTGGCCAAAATAGGCAGATGATGAAATACTAAGAGAAATCAGGGAAACTAACCAATTTGGCAGTGCAGTAATAATGGGAGATTTCAATTACCCCATTATTGAATAGGTAGATATAATATCAGGACATCTAGAGACATAAAGTTCCTGGATGGAATAAATGACTGCTCCATGGAGCAATTGGTTCAGGAACCAATGAGAAAGGTAGCTATTTTAGATTTAATTCTTAGTGGAATGCAGGCTTTAGTAAGAGAGGTAATGGTGGAGGGACCACTTGGCAATAGTGATCATGACATGATCAGATTTGAACTAATGACCGGAAGGGGGACAATATGTATATCTACTGCTCTTACACTAAATTTTGAAAAGTGAAACTTTGATAAAATGAGAAATATAGTTAGAAAAAAACTGAAAGGTGCAGCTGCAAATGTTAAAAGGGTACAACAGGCATGTTTAAAAATACAATCATAGAAGCGCAGTCCAGATGTACTCCATGCATTAAGAACGGTGGAATGAAGGCAAAACGATTACGGGCATGGTTAAAAGGTGAGGTAAAAGAGGCTATTTTAGCCCAAAAAAAATACTTCAAACATTTTAAGAAGGATCCATCTGAAGAAAATAGGAAAAAGCATAAGCATTGTCAAGTTAAGTGTAAAACATTGATAAGGCAGGCTAAGAAAGAATTTGAAATGAAGTTGGCCGTAGAGGCAACAACTCATGATAAAAACTTTTTAAAATATATCCAAAGCAAGAAACCTGTGAGGGAGTCGGTTGGACTGTTAAATAACCAAGGGGTTAAAGGAGCTCTTAGGGAAGATAAGGCTATTGCAGAAAGACTAAATTAATTATTTGCTTCTGTGTTTACTAATGAGAATGTTGGGGAGATACAGGTTCCAGAGATGGTTTTCAAGGGTGATGAGTCAGATGAGCTAGAATCTGCCTCCTTATTTCTCTGGCTGTTTCCAAGCAACTAACACCCAAGTTTCCATAATGTGTAAGAATTGATATTTTTTTCCCTTCATAAGAATATAAGAACATAAGAAATTGCCATGCTGAGTCAGACCAAGGGTCCATCAAGCCCAGCATCCTGTTTCCAACAGAGGCCAAAACCAGGCCACAAGAACCTGGCAATTACCCAAACACTAAGAAGATCCCATGCTACTGATGCAATTAATAGCAGTGGCTATTCCCTAACAAAATTTGATTAATAGCAGTTAATGGACTTCTCCTCCAAGAACTTATCCAAACCTTTTTTGAACCCAGCTACACTAACTGCACTAACCACATCCTCTGGCAACAAATTCCAGAGCTTTATTGTGCGTTGAGTGAAAAAGAATTTTCTCCGATTAGTCTTAAATGTGCTACTTGCTAACTTCATGGAATGCCCCCCTAGTCCTTCTATTATTTGAAAGTGAAAATAACCGAGTCACATCTACTCGTTCAAGACCTCTCATGATCTTAAAGACCTCTATCATATCCCTCCTCAGCCGTCTTTTCTCCAAGCTGAACAGTCCTAACCTCTTTAGGCTTTCCTCATAGGGGAGCTGTTCCATCCCCTTTATCATTTTGGTTGCCCTTCTCTGTACCTTCTCCATCACAACTATATCTCTTTTGAGATGCGGCGACCAGAATTGTACACAGTATTCAAGGTGTGGTCACACCATGGAGCGATACAGAGGCATTATGACATTTTCCGTTCTGTTAACCATTCCCTTCCTAATAATTCCTAACATTCTGTTTGCTTTTTTGCCTGCTGCAGCACACTGAGCTGACGATTTTAAAGTATTATGCACTATGATGCCTAGATCTTTTTCCTGGCTGGTAGCTCCTAATATGGAACCTAACATTGTGTAACTACAGCAACGGTTATTTTTCCCTATGTGCATCACCTTGCACTTGTCCACATTAAATTTCATCTGCCATTTGGATGCCCAATCTTCAAATCAAAATGAGCCAGGTGAATAAATATAGACAGATTATATAAATAAGGCAGTGTGGAGACAGAAGTGAGCAGGCATTTTTAGCCTTCTGCCATTAGTTTGTGCCAGTGTTACACCTTGCGTATGTTCAGTGGAGTTTCTCCACTTTTTTTCTCTAAGGACTGGTGACCTGATGCACGTCTGAAAAGGGGTACTCAGACTCAGTCATATGGATTTGAGGCAATAATACATTCCTTGGCTCAGAGCTGTGGGGGGACTGCTTCATTATATACTAATTATTACAAAATTTGCCACTATTCATTCCCTTGCATAGCATCCACTCAGGGCCGGAGCATCCCCCAAGCGAACTTCGGCGGTCGCCTAGGGCACCGAGCCGTAGGGAGCGCCAAAGAGCAGCCACGTGGTGCCGCAAGCGGGGCCTATCCCATTCACGGAAAACAGAAATAGAGACTGTGTGCTGAGAAGCACATAGTGTCACGCCCCCCCCCCCCCCCCTACCTGTTTCAGCACTGACTGTTTCTATTTCTCTTTGCTGTGAGTGGGATAGGCCCCGCTGTGGCACCACATGGCTGCTCTTCGGCGCCCCCTACGGCTCGGCGCCCTGAGAAGCACTCAGTCGGCACCAAAACAGGTAGGGGGGACATGACTGGGGAGGGGGGCGTTACCGGGGGGGGGGGGGGGCGGCAGCACAAGGCTCGGCTAGGGCACCCAATACCCTTGCACCGCCCCTGTATCCACTTCAACTCTGAATAGAAATGTTCTAAAAATGTGTTGGTCTTCCTGAGTAGCTATTTTTCACTGTATCCTTTCTGACCTCCAGTTGAGCGAATTAAATTTATAGTGCTTTTAAGTGTTGATTGTTTCTAAAGACCTTGTATGGTTTTCTTTTGAAAAATCCCTAAAAGAATTCCTTGGAAGGAGTTATTTTTTAACTTTCTTGTTTGTTTTTTCTGGTTCTTTTTTTTTTTTTAGTTTTGTCCATTGTATTTTGTTTATTCATGTTTTATCTGGAAAAAAATTATGGGCAAATTTTAAATCCCCCGCAAGCGTAAAATCCAGGAGTTACGTGCACAGCCGGGCCTTGCGTGCACTACATGCATTTTAGAAGGGGCCCGTCCACGTGTGTAACTCCTATTACATGCAGAAGTACCGGGCTGAAGGAAAGGGGCAGGGAGGGGGGCAGGGAGGGGCAGTCCAAGGGGCAGGGAGGGGCGGGGCTGGAAGTGGCTGGTATAGCGGCCATTTGCTGCCATACCGGGGAAGAGACTGTCATTGCGTGCAAGTTGCTACTGCTCCAACGGAGCAGTCCAACGCAGCAGTAAGCAACAAAATGAGAAAAACAAATGGTAGGGCAAAGGGTTTAGGGGTGGGGAGGAGAGGAGAGGAGAGGAGAGGAGAAGGGGAAGAGAGATTAGGTAGGGCATAGGGAAGTTCCCTCCCAGTCCGCTCCTTAATTGGAGTGGACTGGGAGGGATCTTCCTGCATGCAGTGCCCTATCCCTAATGCCAGGAGTGTTGTGATCTTCCTGCACACAGTGCCCTATCCCTATTAATACCAGGAGTGTTGTGATCTTCCTGCACACAGTGCCCTATCCCTATTAATACCAGGAGTGTTGTGATCTTCCTGAACACAGTGCCCTAACCCTGACACCAGGGGTGTTGTGATCTTCCTGCATGCAGTGCCCTATCCCGCCTGCATTACTATTGAGAGGGCTGGCTTCACAGACAGGGGGGAGCTTCCTGACCCTCACTCCTCCCCTCCCCCATGTCCCAGCCAGTGAATGGTGTGTGGGTGAGGGGGGGGGGGAGGATGGTGAGGCTGAAACAGCTCCTTCCCTGCATTACTAGTGAGAGGCTGGCTTCACAGACAGGGGGGAGCTGCCTGACCCTCACTCCTCCCCTCCCCCATGTCCCAGCCAGTGAATGGTGTGTGGGTGAGTGTGGGGGGGGGGGGGGGGGAGGATGGTGAAGACGGAGACAGCTCCCTCCCTGTATTACTAGTGAGAGGCTGGCTTCACAGACAGGGGGGAGCTGCCTGACCCTCACTCCTCCCTTCCCCCAAGTCCCAGCAAATGAATGGTGTGTGGGTGAGGGGGGGGGGGAGGAGGATGGTGAAGGGTGAGACAGCTCCCTCCCTGCATTACTAGTGAGAGGCTGGCTTCACAGACAGGAGGGAGCTGCCTGACCCTCACTCCTCCCTTCCCCCATGTCCCAGCCAGTGAATGGTGTGTGGGTGACGAGGGGGGAGGATGGTGAAGGCTGAGACAGCTCCCTCCCTGCATTACTAGTGAGAGGCTGGCTTCACAGACAGGGGGGAGCTGCCTGACCCTCACTCCTCCCTTCCCCCAAGTCCCAGCAAGTGAATGGTGTGTGGGTGAGGGGGGGGGGAGGATGGTGAAAGCTGAGACAGCTCCCTCCCTGCATTACTAGTGAGAGGCTGGCTTCACAGACAGGGGGGAGCTGCCTGACCCTCACTCCTCCGGGGTGTTGTGATCTTCCTGCACACAGTGCCCTATCCCTGATACCAGGGGTATTGTGATCTTCCTGCACACAGTGCCCTATTCCTGATACTGGGGGTGTTGTGATCTTCCTGCATGCAGTGCCATATCCCTGATACCGGGAGTGTTGTGATCTTCCTGCACTCCGTGCCATATCCCTGATACCGGGGGTGTTGTGATCTTCCTGCATGCAGTGCCCTATCCCGGTTACCGGGGGTGTTGTGATCTTCCTGCATACAGTGCCCTATCCCTAATACCAGGGGTGTTATGATCTTCTTGCACACATCCCGGTATCAGGGATAGGGTACTGCGTGCAGGAAGATCACAACACTCCTGGTATCAGGAATAGGGCACTGTGTGCAGGAATATCACAACACCCCTGGTATTAGGGATAGAGCACTGTGTGCAGGAAGATCACAACACTCCTGGTATTAATAGAGATAGGGCACTGCATGCAGGAAGATCTCAACACCTCTGGTATCGGGGATAGGGCACTGTGTGCAGGAAGATCACAACACCCCAGAGGAGTGAGGGTCAGGCAGCCCCCCCCCTGTCTGTGAAGCCAGCCTCTCACTAGTAATGCAGGGAAGGAGCTGTTTCATCCTCACCATCCTCCCCCCCCCCCCTCACCCACACACCATTCACTGGCTGGGACATGGGGGAGGGGAGGAGTGAGGGTCAGGAAGCTCCCCCCTGTCTGTGAAGCCAGCCTCTCACTAGTAATGCAGGGAGGGAGCTGTCTCAGACTTCACCATCCTCCCCCCCCCCCTCACCCACACACCATTCACTGGCTGGGACATGGGGGAAGTCAGGAGTGAGGGTCAGGCAGCTCCCCCCTGTCTGTGAAGCCAGCCTCTCACTAGTTATGCAGGCGGGATAGGGCACTGCATGCAGGAAGATCACCACACCCCTGGTATCAGGGTTAGGGCACTGTGTGCAGGAAGATCACAACACCCCTGGTATCAGGGTTAGGGCACTGTGTGCAGGAAGATCACAACACTCCTGGTATTAATAGGGATAGGGCACTGTGTGCAGGAAGATCACAACACCCCTGGTGTCAGGGTTAGGGCACTGTGTGCAGGAAGATCACAACACCCCTGGTATCAGGAATAGGGCACAAGTTCTAGTCATATTGACTGATCACATTACTTTTTTTGTCAACTACCAACAGTTTCCATTTCCCATCCCCCCAACCATCACCTCAGTTGGAACCTTGGTAACATCAATGGATAAGAGGGCAGCCAGCCAATAGGAATACATATTCATTCCTATCTGACCTTGAAAGTGTCAATAATTTGTATCATTTTCTGTTAGTGTTCCTGAGTTTCCATTTCCATTTCCCATCCCCCCAACCATCACCTCAGTTGGAACCTTGGTAACATCAATAGATAAGAGGGCAGCCAGCCAATAGGAATACATATTCATTCCTAACTGACCTTTACTGACCTGGAAAGTGTCAATTTGTATCATTTTCTGTTAGTGCGCACTAACTGGAGGTAGTGCGCACTAACTGGGAGTTAGTGTGCACTAACTCCCGTTAGTGCGCACTAACACGATTTAACGATTTTTAATGATAAATCGTTAGAATTTCTATTGTATTGTGTTCTATAACGATTTAAGACGATATTAAAATTATCGGATGATAATTTTAATAGTTGAAAAACGATTCACATCCCTACCACACGTATGTTTGTAATATTAGGTCCTCCTGTGCGTGTCGCCCGCACATGTGCATGTGGGTTATAAAATCCAGCGCACATGTGTGCATGGCTCCCAATTTTATAACATGCATGCGCCAGCGCTTCTTTTAAAATCTACCCCATAATTTTTTTATTCTGTGAAATGCCTTATGTGTCTCTATTATTTTTCAACTGAATTGTTTATCAAAAAATGACCTATTATTTGTTTAAGAAGGATTGCGCAAAGGTAAGTCACAGAAACATTTTAAAACAAAGTAGCAACAATTTTTCATAAGTTGAGAAGGACAAGTTAGGTGCAACTGCAATATTGAGTTTGATTATCTACATGACTGATATATATGCATGTGTACACTATTGGGGCAGATTTTAAAAGACTTATGTGCATAAATCCAGATGGATTTATGTGCGTAGGGGGATTATGCGCGCCGGGCCTATTTTCAAAAGGCCCGGTGGTGCGCATAAAACCCCGGGATGCGTGTAAGTCCCGGGGCTTGAAAAAATGGGTGGGGTGGGGGCGTGGCCAGAGGCCTCTGCAGGGCCGCTGGGCCAGGTGATCGCGTGCCGGCAGTCGGCCAGTGCGCACAAGTTACGTCTGCCTCTGGCAGGCGTAACTTCTACAACAAAGGTACGGGGGGTTTCTTTAGGGCTGGGGGGGTGGGACAGGTAGGGGAAGGTGGAGGGGGAATGGGGAAAGCCAGCTGGTCTCCCCAATGGCTCGGCATGTGCAAGTTGCACTAGTGTGCACCCCCTTGCGCGTGCCGACCCCTGATTATATAACATGCACAAGGCTGCGTGCACATGTTATAAAATCGGGAGTACATTTGTGCGCGCCAGGTAGCGCGCACAAATGTAGGCTAAGCATGTAGGTTTTAAAATCTGCCCCTTGGTTTTTTGAAGTGAACAAGAATTATTTGGACATTATTACCAGAAATATTTTTATATTTGCAATATAAAAATTTTAAAAATATATTTTTTCAACTGCAAATACAAGAACTGAGAAGATCATTCAGTCATTCAGGGACAGTTGCAAGATTGGGAAATGATGATAAATTGACTGTTCCAACCTTTGAGATTCAACCACTGTTTAGCTTATGAGCTCATCTTGCCATTTATTATTGTGATTTGCATGTTCCAGAGCAGATTTATAATGATATGGATTCTGCCTTTTTGTATCGACTTGCTTTTCAATTGCCATACATAGACATGTATAGAAGTAATTTTCAATTTACATGCTTAATTTCCAGCTTACACACCTTATTTTTATGGCACCAGAGTTTGAGAGATGACTTCATAACTGGGAGTTATGCACATAAGTTGAAAAGGAACATGAACAAAGATAGCACACAACATTTTGGAAATGAGTGCTCTATGTAAAGAACGCCTTTGGAAATTGTATGCTTCATAGAGTACACTTGAAAATAGTTTTTGGTACTTGCTTATTTTCCTCATGGATTTTTTCTCTACTTATTTTTTGTTTGGCCATTTCTTTGTTTATTTTTTTGTCCTCTTCATATGTCATCATGGCTATTGAACCTTGCTGCCCAAGGTTTCTCTCAGGCTTATGGAAGACTGATTTGATTTGGTGACAACGTCCTGCCTCAGGTAATGCAGCAACAGATCTTTCTATTTCTTCCTCTTTTGTTGCTTTGTGCACACTGTAGCAAGGTATCTGAAATGGCCACAAATTTTAATGCCAACATCCATCATCTCCCATGTACTGTCATTTTTTATAAAAGAATGACTAACTATATAACACAGAGAATGTTCACAAAATATCCTATTATGTGCTAAAACCAACACCTCAATAGTTGTATATCACCTACATCTCTCTAATTATGTACTTCTAAGCTCTGGTAACCCTCCCCAAAGGTTACCTTCCCCATTAGTACTACAAATACCCAACCTAATTGTACTACAAATGTATCCTTACATCTGCAAATGCTATCCAACTTTATAAACTTAGGGGCCGATGCAATAAAATTTGTGGAAAGTGGGCGCTGACTTTTCAGGCGGGCAGCATGCAATAAACAAATTAGGGTGTCATGCTAGCAAGGAGGAGCTAGGGTCGCTAGCGTGACCTTAGTGCCTCCTTGCTAACTCGACCCCGCGGTTACCGGCGGTCTGCCGGTTATGAACACCGATACCGATAAATTCGGCGTCGGTTTTCATTACTGCAGCCGACAGGTTATGAAAACCGACGCCGAGCATATCGGCGTCGGTTTTCAAAGCGGCCGACAGAGGTTTTTTTTTTCTTTTTTTTAACTTTAAAAATGTACAGAAAAGTAGTTTTTTCTGCTTCTCTGTGCTTTTTTTTCAGTGCGCTCAGCTACTAACGCATGCTCCAGGCAGGCGTTAATATCTGAGCGATAAATGTGCGTCTGAGATGCACATTTATTTTTTTGCATTTGGAGTGAATGAGTAATGGCCTCCATGTCGGACATGCGTTAAATAGGCACTTATCCCTCTATTGATTTAGAGATAGGAAAATATATAATACATTAAAAATGATGATGGTGATTTATCTGGGTAAACTGGCCTGCCAAACTTATTTGTAAGCTCTGCAAGGTTAACAGGAAGTATATTATTTCTACTTCATCAACTACAACTCCACCTATTATTCCCAAGCTCTCTAATTATTTTAAGAACACGGCATCAGAAGTTGCTTTTAGGTGCTAATATGTTATCCATCCTCCATTTCTCACCATTCAGTGGGCCACAAGCAGTATCATGTGAAAAGCACTCAAATCTCATTCATTGGCGGCCAGCCCGGCGTGCGCAAGTTACGCCTGCCTCAGGCAGGCGTAACTTGTGCAACAAAGGTGGGGGGGTTAGGTAGGGCTGGGGGGGTGGGTTAGGTAGGGGAGGGAACACAGTTAGGCTGTACGGCTCAGCGCGCGCAGGCTGCCAATTTTGCACAGCCTTGCGCGCGCCGATCCCAGATTTTAACAGATACACGCTGCTACGTGCGTATCTATTAAAATCTCACATACTGTTTGTGTGCGAACAAAAGTATGCGTGTGCGCAAATTTGTAAAATCTACTCCAGTGTGTTTAGAGTGTAACTGCATCCCATGGAGTGTTACTGGGACAAATCAACAGGACCAGGCTTGGGGTGTTAAAGTAAAGTTTACTGATTTGATGATAATAATTAAATAAAAGTCCATTTGTCCATAAATAGTGAAGTTACACCTGACTGTTGACACATTTATTTTATTTATTTATTTAACAATTTTTATATACCGGCATTCGTAGGACACATCATGTCGGTTCACAATTAACTGAGAAAGGAAATTACAATGAACGAGGATAGAGAGAGTTAACGATATTACAATGAATGATTTTTTCTGTAGGTAGGTGTCCTTTGTTTCAGACCTCTGGTTAAAGCACCCATGGTGATTTTACTTGTGAAAAGCTCACCCAGTGGATAACCAGCAATCCTATTGGAGAGATCCCCACTTCACAGCAAAAACAGTCCTACCTTAATCCATCTCCTTTCTGGACATTCAGTGCATCCTGTCCCAAGGGTGGAAATCTGGTTGGGATCTCCTGATCTTGTTCTTTCATCCTTAGTTGATATTTCTGAAGACTTTTCTTGGAGAAAAGTCAAATGGAATCAGGCTATACCAGCACCGCATCCTAGTGGGGATGGGGGTATCCAAAAACCTCCCCACATTGTTCATGTGCAGAAAATACTTTTAAAGTTAAAGCTGGATACATATTCAGTGTCTCTTGTAGCAGGATCATTCACTGGTGCTTGTCCACCTAGGGTTTAGAGTGGACTCACAGGTCTTCGGTCCTCTAGGTAAGAGCCCTTTCACCCTAAAAGGAATCAGGCATAAAATCTAACTCTCTGTAAGTTAGTAAAAGACCCTCTGGCAGGAGGTGGATGATGAGGTATCACTTCCAACTGAAACTCCAGGATGAAAATGGGAAGCCTCACCAGAGTGTAAAACCAAACCATCTTTACTGTCACAAGGCTTCCTAAGACTGATCCCAAAGAGTCCTAAAATGCCTGGGTTAGTAGGGTTGAGACATCCAGTCCAGACCTTCTAAACTGGGAGGGACTGTGAGGGATGGAAAGCTCATTGATAGTGACATCTAGTGGCCAACCCGTAGGGTTGCCACACTTAGATCTATGATAGCATTTTATAACTCATGCATATTGTATGTGCGAGTATAATAAAATATGCATATCTTTACCTTTGGAACTCAATGCACAATAAAGCTCTGGAATTTGTTGGCAGATGATGTGGTTAGTGCAGTTAGTGTAGCTGGGTTCAAAAAAGGTTTGGATAAGTTCTTGGAGGAGAAGTCCATTAATGGCTATTAATCAAGTTTACTTAGGGAATAGCCACTGCTATTAATTATTAGTAGTATGGGATCTTCTTAGTGTTTGGGTAATTGCCAGGTTCTTGTGGCCTGGTTTGGCCTCTGTTGGAAACAGGATGCTGGGCTTGATGGACCCTTGGTCTGACCCAGCATGGCAATTTCTTATGTTCTTATGCGTATATGTATGCTTATACATGAATACATGTGATGTATTCAATGCGTGTACTTTTCTACCTATTTTAAAAATATATATATGTGTAGTTTACATGTGAAATTAAAGTAAGACATGTTTAAAACACAGTTTACATGTGTTAGTTTTCATACTCAATACATGCGCATGTAATTGAAATTAACCAGTTTACCAATTACTCCATCAGTTCATTCAGTCCTTCTCCAGGTCATCAAGACCCTGATAGCTCTCCAGCTTGAACTTCCCTCATTTCATCCAGACCTCCCACCCAGCCACTAGGACACAATAAATGTCATATCAATTACGCAAGATTATTAACAGGTGTAAAATTTCATAAGTAAGTTGCCAAATGTATGCATATTGGGGCGGATTTTAAAACCCCTGCGCGCGTAAATCCGGCTGGATTTACGCGTGCAGGGCCCTCCCGCGCCGGCATGCCTATTTTGCATAGGCCGCCGGCGCGCGCAGAGCCCCGGGACTCGCGTAAGTCCCGGGGATTTCGAAAAGGGGCGTGCCTGGGCGTGTCGTGGGCGTGTCTATAATGATGTGCCGTTTCGGGGGCGTGACACGTTGTTTGGGGGGAGGGCCCGGGGGTGTGGCGCCGGCCCGGGGGTGTGGTCAAGGCCTCCGGACCAGCCCCTGGGTCGGATGATGGCGCGCCAGCAGTCCGCTGGCGCACGTTGATTTACGTCTGCTTTGGGCAGGCGTAAATCACGAAATAAAGGTAGGGGGGGGTTTAGATAGGGCCGGGGGGGTGGGTTAGGCAGGGGAAGGGAGGGGAAGGGGAGGGCAGGCGAAAAGAAAGTTCCCTCCGAGGCCGCTCCGATTTCAGAGCAGCCTCGGAGGGAACAGAGGCAGGCTGCGCGGCTCGGAGCGCGCAGGCTGCCCAAAATCGGCAGCCTTGCGCGCGCCGATCCCGGATTTTATAGGATACGCGTGGCTACACGCGTATCTTATGAAATCCAGCGTACTTTTGTTGGCGCCTGGTGCGCCAACAAAAGTACGCGATCGCGTATGTTTTAAAGATCCACCTCCCTGTGTCTTTTAAAATAGCAACTTATGTGAGTAAGTTTTGGCTCCGAGCTCAGAATGCCCCTAGACTGCCTTTTTTCATGAGCATTTGTGCAACAAAATGTAAAGTATGCGTGTACTTTAGACTTTTATTAAATAGCGATTGTGTGAGTGTAGGCTACTTACGCGCATATATATACTAATTTTTACACGCGTAAGTATTTGAAAATTATCTCCTTAATATTTAGTTCATTTTTCCTCGTCATTCAGTCTTGGGAAAGACTATAAAGGGTCATAAACAACGGTTTGTGCAAGATGTTCTTTGCACTCTGCTTCTTTCTAAAGCCATCAATATAAAAGGCAGCCTGTTTTCATAAGACCTCTGAAGTCCCAGTAGTGCTATTGGTGCTACAGGATTTTGAGAACAGTGATGAGGCTGCAACTAAAGCTAAACCTTGGCCATTAGTCTTTTCCAGGCTTTGAATGCTCCGTTCTGTTTGTTCACATATCAGTCATTAAAAGTAGGGTTGGCACAGCACTCTGCCTCAGGGCCTTGATCATACTCCGATGCAAGCTGGAATAGAGGTATGGCATTTGTTCAAGTGTCAAAAAAATCTTTCAGGTTTGCTGCTCTTGTAGGAGTGAGATTTTGCTTTCTTTTTTTTTTTTTAACCATAACAAGGAGTCAACAAAATACTGGGCAAGAGCAGAAATATCTGATGGCACAAATAGCAATCCCATCCTCAGGGCAGGGTGATGGTGGTGGGAGAGATTTACACTGACATGAAGAACATAGCAAATTTATCTTTTGTGTGCCACGAGTTGTTGGGATGACACTAGCAAATTAATCTTTTTTGATAAGGGCAACCCAAGTAGATTTCTGAACATAGTTATTTGGGGTGGGATCAGTGCAGAAAAAAAATCTCCAGTATTCAAAAGAAAGCATTTCAGTTTTATTTTTTTTCCCCTGTCATTTCTACTGTTGGGCATTCAAGTTTAACCTCCTCACCACTATACCTGAGCGGTTGGACAAGCTGTGCAATATCTACCATCACCAGCACCAGCAACAACTAGAAAATAATAATAAGAAGAGAGTAGTGTAACCCCTCCCCTCCCCCTTTTTTGCAGGGGGTCACCTTTGGGCATTGCAGAGGTGGAAGAGCTGGTCTGCTGCTCCGAATCAGTGGGAGGCAGCAAAAACTATAAGGCCCAAGTGCTGTCATACACCAGACAAAAACAAAAAAAAAAACCAAAACAGCTGTCCACACCCAAGCTGTGTTCCAAAAACAAAGAAGAAACAATTTAGTTAAAATCCAAGAATAAAAATCCAATTAGTCAGAAAAATCAGTAAATGGTTCGAATACAAAACAGAACTTCTTAGTTCAAAATTTCAAGGCAGTCACTCACTTTCCTTTCATGCAGCTTGAGTTATCACATTGAAGAATTGTCCCAAATCCTCACCAGGACCCCTTTCTTCCTCAGGCCCAATGACAAATAGGAAACCTTTTTCCAAAACACTTTCACAAACGTCTCCAGAGCAAGGAATGATGCTCCCAAGACTAGGGGAAAGATTCTTCCAGATGGTCTAGGCTTGGTGCCAGAGAGTAGATAATCAAAACTCCAAAGATTAACACCACACTGGCGAGGCCCTTCTTCAGCTCCACACAAAACATCTTATTCTCACAAAATCTCTCGCAGAATCCCAAAAGCTCCTTCCATTGCCTCTAGGAAAGCACTTATAATCCTTCACCAAACCTATTCCCTTTGTGGGAAGAAACCTTCTAACCAACATTCCTTTATTCACATGTCCTGGTACCTGCATTGCAGCAAATAGCACAGAATCTAGTAGACCAATAGGGGACACAGTAGCTTTCTAATTTCCATATCCTAAATTTCTAACTTCTTTCTATGTTTTCTCCTCCTTCAAGTTCTCTTTAAAGGCAAACACTATATTTAGTCCTGGTCTTAAGAGAACTCTCCTTTTCCTTAACCATTTCCTTTCTTTCTCTGCTGCCGCCCTCTATAAGCCATACGTTTTTTGTATGCCCCCCCCCCCCCCCTTCTGAGCCTGGATCCACTTGGTGAGGGATTAGGATGTATAGATTCTATGATTGGGGCAGGATCACTCTTAACAAAATAGTCCGCATTCATGGTGTTGGGTTCCAATCAAAAATTGTGTTTACTTATCAAAATCAAAGTTCAGCATACAAAAATGGAGACACTGGAGACAGGAAAACAATTTCTTAAGTTCTAAAAGTCAAAATATGAGAACACAGTTTGCTATGCATCTTTAATCACTTTCCAAACACTAGGATCCTAGTGTCTTTGTAATATGTCTTTTCAGCCCCAAAAAGGACAAGAAACTACAGAATCTCCTTTTTTTTTTCATTCTGAATTACTCAATGGTATCAGGTTTCTAAAAGGTGGTACTCTCCCCAGTTCCTGGGTTAGATGTCTCCTTATTCACTCTTTACCAATTTTATAGGACAACACCCTCTTCTGCAGAACCAAAGAGACTCCAGTGCACATTTCTCAAGTCAGCTCTGACCTGACTCCTCAGATTTTCCTTTGAAAACTCCCTGTGACTCATGGCATCATCGTTTATAGTGATAACCTAATGAGCCACTCTTTAAGTGATGGGCCCTCATGTTAATCAATATCACTCCTAAGTGACTACTACTCCTCTCCCGAACAACTTGTCTCTTTGTCATCTATGAAGGAAACCTAACCCTCTCTACATTTTTTAATACAATATTTGCTTTTTAAATGAGCAGACCTTCATGCATTCACTCCTTACCCAAACAATCCTTTCTTTTTTACTCCTATCTATTTTTTTTAACTTATTTTGATATTTTCCACACACCAACCACCCCCCACCTTCGGCTCTTAAAATTAAACCCTCACTAACAGAATTTCCTTTGTGAAATATGCATTCCTATTAGGTTATGCATTTCATTACTTTTAATCTCCAGTCTCTAACTTTATTCATTTCCTTTCACTGCTTTCCCTCCTCTACACATATGCCCTTCCAGGAAGACCCTAAAGGTAAGAGAGAGAGTTGTTCTCACTCCAAACTCTGCCCAACCAACCCTTCCACCAGTGCCAAACATTTACCCCACTCCCTCTTGACAGCATTCTTCCCTAGTTGCCGTTATTACATCTCTCCATTCCTATAGGCTTCTGCTCTTCCACATTTGCTTCCCCACAGGTTGTTCTTCCTAACCCTTCATCTATCGCCGCTAAGTCTCTGCTGAATTTGATTTCTCTTCTAACTTGCAGGTCTTCATCTTTCTTCTGTCATTTTTGCACTTCCTCTCTCCACAGGCCTTCTCTCTCTTGCACATAAACACACATATTATCAGTCAATCATCCACTCCTCCATCCCTCCAGCTCATGTTTCCTAATCCCAAAAGGACTTTATTCCTGTGTACCACCTAACTGCTGGTCACCAACCCCCTTCCCCTTCACACTTTATGCTTTCCAAAAACACGTAGCTCTCTAGGAGTGGATTGTGGCAAAGTAATTGGTACAGGAATGGTAAGAGGAGGGACAAAGAAGATGCCAGAAGGGTGGAATTTTTCTCTCTCTCATCTTTCTCACCCTTCACCCAAAAGTGTCTCAGTTTCCCTTCCTCACTTCACTGCTGGATCTGTAGCTCATGTTAACTAAAGCCTTTTGCACAACAGGCTCTTCTACCCACATACCTGGCTGGCCCACTCACCCACTTTTTAAACACATTTCACTGCTTAGTTTCTCACTAGTTTTCTCTGTTTTTGCCCCATGTCCAACATGTCTTGTCAGCTGAATACTTCTCCTTCACAGTTGATTAGTTTTCTATAGGAGTGTGCATTCATTTCTAACACACGCCAAAAATGCAACAAATGAGACCATTTTTAGTTCACCGTGAATAAAAAGAACCAAAAACAGGCATCTTCAAAAATATCCCAAAATGTTCAAGTATTTCCGTATTTGTGTAATTTAAAAAAGATAAAAATAAAAAAAAACAAGCTTCCAGTAGCTCTAGCTGGGCCTTCCCAGGCCAAAAAGCTGCCTGGGCTCAGCAGTGGGGCTTAACACCAAGCTTGGTTTGGTGCCGGAGCCTAGCACTGAGCCATGCTGCTTGGTACCTAGGCTCAAGTTGGGGCTGCTGCTGAGGACTAAGCCCAAACTGGGGCTGGGGCCGGGGGCCTCCACCTGCTGAGGGAGCTCCCATCCCAGCCCTTACTTACCCCCTTCTCTGTTCCTGCTTTTAAAAGGGTCTTTATTCAAACACTTTAACAATGGCATAGTTCATGTGGAGGATGGCACCAAAGTGATGTCATTTTGGCACCTTCCTCTGACGTGGCTGGTGCTGTTTGATATAAGGCCTATCCCTGCCTTGGAAAGTACCAAACTGTTGTTACTTTATCTCCATTTTCCAGGCTCATGGTTCAAGAGCCAGAACCTAGGAAAGAGCAATTGGGAATCCTTCCTGCCCTTTTGTAGACAGTTCCCAGGAAGGGGGTAAGCGGCCTGGGGTGGGAGCTCCCCGCTCCCTGTAATTTTGGAGAGGGGGAGGGTGCCTGGCTCAGGCCTAGGCCCTGGTTCTGGGTTGGACAATTTTTTGATCTGGGAAGGCCAAACAGTGTCACGAGAGGCCCAGTTTGTTTTTATTAATTTTTGTAATTGTTTTTTTTTCTTGTTTTATTCAGTCTAGCAAATATATTGAACAGAAAAAGCATTAAATAAACTGAATAAAAAATGACAACCCCCCTCCTCACCACTACCACCACCTGTCACAATATGAAAAACAAACTGAACTGAAAATTTGGAGACTGCTTAACCCTAATTTCTTAACCTAATTTTTGTTTTCTTTTCTTTTTACTTTTATGAATGGGATCAGCACTTATACCACTCCCCAGGACACTGCAAGGCCTAGTTAAATATGCTTTGAGTTTTTCAAATTATTGAAAAACAGCTGCTAGGTTTATTTCTCAAGTTTCTAACCAAGCTCATATTACTCCTGTACTTTATAACTTTCATTAGCTACCAATTTCCTGACATATAAAATGAAAATTATTAATATTCATTTTCTGGGGGGGCACTCTTGCGTGGAATCCAAGATGGCCGCCTAACGCTGAGCTCCGGGAGATCTCGCTCCTTATTGAAGGGAATTTTGCACTTCTGGGAATCCTTTTTGCACTGTGGACCCCGCGACATTCTTATTAAAGATGTCTACAGCGAAGCCAGGCAAAATTGAAGCGGCGTTTGCGGCCGGAGCGGGCACGAAACGAGCTAAATCTGACCCACTCTCGCCTGACAAGGCCGTTCCTCCTAAGCAAATGGCGTCGGCGGACCTGGTTTTGCAAGAGCTTAAAACTCTAAAAGCCATGCTGCAAACTAACACTGATAACACCCTTGCGATCCGAGCGGACTTACAAACTCTCACTGGCAGGTTTGATCAGCTTACACACCGCCTGGATGATACTGAATCCCAAGTTTCCTCCTTGCTAGTCACTACAGCGTCACTCCCTAAAATGGAGAAAGAGCTAGAAACACTACGCCGGGACTTTGAGGACCTTTCCAACCGAAATAGGAGAAACAATGTCCGTATACTGGGAATTCCTGAAGGTATGGAAGGCACGGATATTTTCTCCTTTCTTTCACACTTAATCCCGGAGGACCTCCAACTTACTTTCAATCCCCGATTGGAAATTGAAAGGGCGCATCGCGTCCTCTCCGGTCCTCAACACTCCCTCGACCCATTATATTTAAACTTTTGCGCTACCCACAAGTCCTACAGATTTTCTCTGCGGCCAAATCCAAATCTCCTCTCCAGTTCCAAGGGTCCCAGATTTTATTTGTGCCGGATTTGGAGAAAACAACCTCGGCCAAGCGCAAAGCTTTTTTGATGATGAGGCCCCGTCTCCATGCCATTGGAGCTAAATTTGGACTTCTCTACCCTGCCATGATGCGGGTCACTCACTGGAACGCCACGCAGCTTTTTCACGCTCCGGATGACCTGGGTGCCTATCTACAGTCCGTTGAGGGTTCACAAGACATGGTCACCTGATTACATTTTGGATTAAACCTCTGGTTTTTGTATTTTTTCCTCCTGCAAGTTCCCGTGGACGTACCTTACTTACCTGTCCCATGAAGCTCTAGGCGGCCCTTGGCCCCCTTGAGGCCCCATTATTGCTTTGAGCAACAGGCACCAAATGTTAGTGTCTGTCTGGTGCTCTTTTTTTGTGCCCTTTGTCTGCATGCTGAATGCTAGTGCTTGGACACTGAATTTTTTCACCTTTTTTTCTATCATTTTTGACTTCTCTTCTTCTACCTTGGCGCATCCTTGGATTTCTACATATCATCGGTCCTTGGACCGCAATCTCGGCAGTTTCAATTTGCTTGACATTTTTCACCGGATACGATGGCGACCACCATAGACTCCATCACGATGGTATCGCTCAATGTCAATGGGTTTACCCACCCGATCAAGCGCAGGAAAATATTGACCTATCTGCAGACGCTTAACACTGACATTGCCTTACTACAGGAAACTCATCTTACGGCCGCTGAATCCCTCAAACTTAAACAACAGTGGGTTGGCCAGGTTTTTTTTAGTCCGGCTCACAAGAAGAAACGGGGCACGGCGATCTTAATCCACAAACGCTTGGATGTTTCAGTTCTGCACCAGGAAATGGATCTAGAGGGGCGATGGAACATTTTACAACTTACACTACAGAATAGCTCTTACAACATTCTTAATCTTTATGCTCCGAATGCGGATGACCCTAATTTCTTCCATGATGTTTTTGCGAGACTACTATCCCTGGATCCTCACCCATCTATTATTGGTGGAGATTTCAACCAGCCGCTGGACCCTCTCCTGGACAAAAAAACAGAGGTCAGATACACGACGTCTAAAGCCACTACTGCTCTTATCTCTCTCATTTCTCGACTTGGCCTCGTTGATCCATGGCGACTTATGCATCCAACGGATAAGGACTTCACATTCTACTCTGCCCCACACTCATCTCACTCTAGACTGGACTACTTTCTCGCCTCCAGCTCTCTTCTGCCACAAATCCTTAGCACCACCATCTGCTCCATCCTGGTCTCAGACCACGCTGCGGTTGTTTTTCAGCTTCGTCTTGCCTCCCCAATCCGTTTGGATAGACAATGGAGATTCAATGCATCTCTTCTTTCGGACTCTGAATTTCACACCTTCCTCAATGACAAGACTTCCCAATACTTTGCTACCAATTCTGCTACCGCTCCTTCCTCTGCTATATTGTGGGAAGCCTACAAGGCCACTATCCGGGGCGACGTGATTAGTTATTCCGCTTACAAGAAACGCACTCAAAGACAAGTGCTCCAGCGATTACAATCTATCACCGAACACTTGGAGCGTCTACATCTCCAATCCCCCTCAGCTCAAACCTTAACTCAGCTACTGAAAGTGCGATATGACTATAACAAGCAACTCAGTGCGCAGGTACACCTTCACCTTTTCCACTCTAAGACGCAGTACTAAGCGGAGAATAATAAATGTGGACGACTGTTAGCTTCCTACCTTAAGAAGAAATCAGAGAGGTCACGCGTCGCTAAGATTATTACTAAAGCTGGAACTACGGTCACAACTGACAAGGAGATATTACAGTCTTTTCGAGACTTTTATGCTCAGCTTTATCAATCTGAAATTACTCCTCCCCCAGCAGCCTTCGACTCCTTCTTTGCCTCTTTGGACCATCCCTACCTCACGGATGCACAGCGTCACCTATTAGACTCACCGATCACCCACGAAGAAATATCCACTGCCATCATGTCTCTACCTCTGAGTAAAGCACCAGGCCCAGATGGCTTTAGTACTGACTTTTACCATGCTTTCAAAAAGACTCTATCCCCTCACCTTTTAACTTTTTACTCCTCCCTTTCCTCTGTGAGTGCTGTCTCTTCTAATTTCACAGACGCTAGGGTAGTGGTAATTCCAAAGCCAGGTCGAGATCCTTCTTCTCCCACTAACTATCGGCCCATCTCACTTCTCAATGTTGACTATAAAATGTTTACGAAAATACTTGCTACCCGCCTTTCTAAGGTACTTGGCTCCCTCATTCATGTTGATCAGTCGGGGTTCCTCAAGAACAGACTCATTGCTAATAACACTCGGATGTTTCTACACATCCAAGACTCGTTATTCACCACCCATGAACCGGCCATTGCGGTCTCGCTCGACGCTGTAAAGGCGTTTGATCGTATCGAATGGCCTTTTCTTTTTGAAACCATGTCGAGGTTTGGCTTTGGAGATGTTTTTACTAAGTGGATTCGTCTAATTTATAGCTCCCCCATTGCTTCCCTTTTTGTTAATAATCAGGTCTCCCCGCCATTCTCACTACACAGAGGAACCCGTCAGGGATGTCCTATATCTCCCCTTTTATTTGACCTGGCTTTGGAACCATTACTTATTGCTATTCGACAGTCTCCTGTGATTTCCGGTGTTATTATTGGTGATGAGGAATATAAGCTTTCTGCATATGCGGACGATGTCTTACTCTTTTTGACTCGCCCAGAACAATCCTTAACTCAACTATTCTCGCTTATCGAATCCTACTCTGCTCTGTCTGGCTATAAGGTGAATTGGAGCAAGACTGAATTCCTACCCTTAAATAACCTTTCTCGCACGCTGGACTTCTCTTCCTTTCCCATACAAAAAGCGAAACCAGGCTTGCAATATTTGGGCATCCGATTCTATTCGGATCCTCAACAAACTCTACTTATGTGTGAACAGTCCATCTTGAAACACATTAAGGAGATCACTCTCCGTTGGTCTCCTCTGCACCTATCCTGGTGGGGTAGACTAGATACTATTAAAATGACCCTTGCCCCGCAAATTACCTTTAAGTTAGCTATGCTCCCTGTCTTCTTCTCCCCTGATTTTTATAAACACCTTGACCGGGCTTTGCTCAAATTTCTTTGGAATGACAAAGTCCCCAGGATTGCACTACGTAAACTAAAAGCCTCAAAGGCCAATGTTGGGGTAAATTTTCCTGATTTTCGCAGGTATCATATGGCTTTCATTTTGCACCAAAGCTCCCACTTATTCAACTCCGGGGCTCCAGATCCAGACTCGCCTCATTGGCTCAATATTGAGCTCTCCCTCATATGTCCTACTCCCACCCTGGCATTCCCCGGAGTGCATTTCTCTTCGCATCACACACACAATAAGATACTATTATCTCTGCATCAAGCCTTACATGAATTTGATCAGCTATGCCCCAAGGACAAACCTACCTGGTTAAACTCTAACTCCTTTCCCATCTGGAACACGTTCAAGATTCATGTAGCTGGACGCCCCATCAATTGGCCCATCTGGTATGAGAAAGGTATTTGGTTCCTTTCCTCCATCGTCTCCCATGGTCACTTGCTCCCCTTTTCTTCTTTGCAATCTTTATTTCACCTTCCCTCTAGCCAGTTCTATGCTTGGCTGCAACTTCGGGACGCCCTCAAAGGATTGCACCTTCCCACTTTGAAATTGGACCAACCACCCTACTTGCTTTCCTTTTTTGCAAAAGTTGGCACTCATCGTCATCTTGCCTCCAAACTATATAAATTGATTTGCACCCTCACTCTCCCCAACCTGGCCATCGCTCTCCAACACACGTGGTCTGATGAGCTCGGTGTTCATCCCTCCACTGCGGCATGGAACCATGTCTGGTCTCACTCAGTACGTATCTCCTTATCCACTAGCCTATCTCAGACTTCCTTCTTTATTATGCACAGAGCCCTCTGGACCCCTTGGAAACTTCACAGAGCAGCACTCCTATCCTCCCACTGCTGTTGGTCATGCCATGGTGTCAAAGCGTCTTTAGAACACATGCTTTTCACCTGTCCATTTGTCTCCACTTTTTGGACGCAAGTTTGGTCCAGAATATCGTCCATCCTTTCTATATCAATGTCACTAACCTATGATTTGGTAATCCTTAAAGGGGCACACCCGGCGGTTGCCCTCCCGCTTCCCCATAGGAAGCTCCTCGATTTCCTCTTTCTTGTAGGACTGCACACCATTACCTCTAATTGGAAACGCAGTGACTTCCTATCGGAAGCATTGTGGTGGAATACCGTCTGCCTATACAGCAAATATGAAAGGGCTATGGCTGTAAAATATAACAGATTGGCTACATGGGATCGCATGTGGAAACCCCTTGACAACTACAACTCCTAATCCGTTCTTGTGCTATCTTGTTTACTGCCATTTCCCTCACACTGTCACTGTTGACACACACGGATGTCGCCTTCTTTTTCTTTCTTACTCTTCTTCTCTAGTCTCTGTCTAATTATTTTATATTTTTCTTCTGTTTCCTTTTGATGAATATTGGTCTAGGTGTCCTGCTTTTCTTAATGGTTTTCTTATTGCATTGCGAATTATTAATGCTATAAATCTGTTGATATGTTCCTCTTTGTTACAGTTGGACACGCTATTTTCTGAATGCCTCCTGTGTTCATGTATTTGGATGTTTTGTAAGCAGTGTCTATACTTTGTCAATAAAAATATTTCAACAAAAAAAAAAATATTCATTTTCTGAATAATTTAGTACCTTGGTCCTGAATACTTTTCTTCAGTATATGCTCCTTCTAGAACTCTTTATTTTTGAGGCAAAAATGAGACCATGTTCTACTGCTAGTTATACTTGTCTAAGTACTACTAGGCCCATGTTTTTTCAGTAGCTAATTCCATTCTTTGGAACACACTTCCCACAGATTTCCAACTGGAAGAAGACTATCTTTACTTCAAGAAAAAAGTAAAGGCTTATCTTTTTCATTTACCTTTCAATGACTGTTAGTAATAAACTATAGACCCAAAATAACGCAGCTTGATATAACATGAAATCACTTATAATGCAAATGTTGGCTCCCAAGTTCACATCTTTCATATTTGATGTATATTCATTGTCACTTATCCAAATAAGTACAGACTACTCCGGCTAAGTGGTGCTGAATATTAACTCGATATAATGCAGGCTCACTTATAATGTGGACCAAATTTTTGGATCCCATTGCCCACATTATGTCGGGTCTACAGTGTAAAAATAACCATAATAATGTTTATTAAATTTAATATGGCACTTGTAATCTATTAAGAAACTAAGCTATTCACAGCATAAAAACATCCATAATAATATCATGTATATAAACATCAACAATAAACAACAAAGACAAAATTAAAATTAAAACATTTTGTAGAATATATGATAAAACCCATCCTAATGGGACATTTCCATCTGCAGCAACTATGCTCAGACATATAACTATCAAAATATCAAAAACATTCAAAACTATCTCCAGAGATCCAAACATGGCAATAGTTATTAAACGCCTTATTATATAATCCTGTCTTTTAATAATTTCCTAAATTCATGAAGAATTTCAAGCGACAAGGAGTTCCATAGCAAGGCAGCAGGATAATAAGGAGCCTAACTTTCAAACATGTCCACAATACAGCATTTACACATATAAGTGGATTTGCACAGATTTAAGCTAGTATTTTATAAACTTTCTGCTCCAAAAGCATGGGCCTATGTTTCTGTATGTGAAAATATTTCCAATGTAAGAAAACATATATATTCTCTATCTATTTTATAAACATATGCACAATAGGGCTAAATGTTCAAAAGAGTTTTCCATGCATAAATGGCTTTTGAAAATTGCTACTTTTATGTGCGTAAATCCTTTGAAAATTCACTCCATAGGACTGAATTTTCAAAAGGTTTTACTTGTATAAATGGACTTTATGGGCCTGATTTTCAAAAGCATTTTTACACTTAAAAATTGGTTTTACACAAGTAAATGCACTTTACCCATGTAAGTGGGCTTTTGAAAATTTATACAATAGTAGTTACATTTGCACGTGTAAATATTTTTCAAAATTACCCCAATGTGCGTAAATTGGCTTTTGAAAATTGCTATGATATATGCTACTTTAACACATGTAATGAAAATTAACAATTTATTCTTGGAGCATAAAAAATATAGGGCCGGATATTTAAAAGGCTACACACGTAACCGGTCCTGTGCAAGCCGGGCCTATTTTAAAAAGGCCTAGCGATGCGTGTAAAGCCCTGGGACGCATGTAAGTCCCGGGGCTTTAGAAAAGGGGCGGTCTGGGGGCGGGGTTGGAGGATTATGGGCCGGCAGGCTGCCGGTAGGCGCAAAAGGTAAGATAAGAGTCAGCGGGGGTTAGAGTAAGGCTGGGGGGGGGGGGGGAGGGTTATGGGAAGGGGTGGGAAGGTTAGGTTAGGGGGAAGGGAAGTTCTCTTCCAGGCCGATCTGATTTCGTAATGGTCTGGGAGGGAACGGAGGAAGGCAGCGCGGCTCGGCACGCGCAAGGTGCACAATTGTGCACCCCCTTGCGCGCGCCGACTCCGGATTTTATAACATGAGCGCACCTGCATGGACATGTTATAAAATCAGGCGTACATGTGCGTGCGCCGGTAGCACGCATATGTAGGCCGCGCACGCTTCTTTTAAAATCTACCCCATAATGTACAGGTAATAACCTCAATTTTAACATAGAGGCAGGAATTTTAGAAAGTGTGCACATTTACCATTATGAAAATACAGATTTGAAATCACTATAAGAACATAATAATATAAGTCTTGCCATACTGGGTCAGACCAAAGGTCCATCAAGCCCAGGATCCTGTTTCTAACAATGGCCAATCCAGGTCAAAAGTACCTGGCAGGATCCCAAGGGGTAGATAGATTCCAAGCTGCTTATCCCAAGATTAAGCAGTGGATATCTGCAACTCCAGGAACTTGTCCAAACTGTTTTTAAATGCAGCTACACTAATAACAATCACATCCTCTGGCAATGAATTGCAGAGCTTATTTATGCATTGAGTTAAAAAATAGTTTCTCTTATTAGTTTTAAATGTGTTACCTAGTAACTTCATTGTGTGTCCCCTAGTCTTTGTATTTTTTGAAAGAGTAAACAACTGATTAATGTTTACTCATTCCATTCCACTTATTATTTTATAGACCTCTATCATTTCTCCCCTCAGTCGTCTCTTCTCCAAACTGAAGAGTCCTAACCTCTTTAGCTTTTCCTCATAAGGGAATTGTTCCATCCCCTTTATTATTTTAGTTGCTCTTCTCTGTACTTTTTTAATTCTGCTATATCTTTTTTGAGATGTGGTGACCAAAACTATACATAGTACTCAAGATCAGGTCACACCATGGAGTGGTACAGAGTAGAGACATGAATCGGAACCGGAATCGGTTCGGATTCCGGTTCTGATTCACATCATGGTTTGTTTTTTTTTCGTCCGGCCCAATCGTGGTTTTGTTTATCGGCTGTGCCCGATCCGATAAACAAAAAACCCACCCCGACCCTTTAAAACTAATCCCTTAGCTTCCCCCACCCTCCTGACCCCCCCAAAAACATTTTACAGGTACCTGGTGATCCAGTGGGGGTCCCGGGAGCGATTTCCCGCTCTCGGGCCGTCGGCTGCCACTAATAAAAATGGCACCGATGGCCTTTGCCCTTACCATGTGACAGGGTATCCGTGCCATTGGCCGGCCCCTGTCACATGGAGGGAGCACTGGATGGCCGGCGCCATCTATAAAAATGGTGCGGGCCACTCTGTTACAATACATTAAGTCTGAAAAATGATTCCACGTGGTCTCCGGTGGAATTTAGAACCATCAATTTATGGAGATGATGAGGAGTTCGTACAGAAGTGGATCGTGATCCTAAACAAATGTTCTCTCGATATCATGTTGTTGATCGTGGAAACTACCAACAAGATCTCTCAATCTTTAAAGACCACATGTGATGAGATCAGAGGTGCCCTACAGTCTTCTGAAAACTTAGAGGACTACGATAAAAAAAATTGCATGAATTCAACCAATCTATGGATAAATTCCGGGCAGAAATCTGGCAGGCTAAAATTTTGAAGTTCAAGAGGGACGAGAAAGACTACGCAGCAGGTACCATTTTCTCATGGCAACGCCGCCAAATTCCAAAACCGAGAAAGGTAGCCTTTGCTAAATCGTCCTCTGGTTCTGATGAGGACAATACAGAAACTCAACAATTGACAACATCAGATATGAGATACAACAACTATCGTTCCTCTAATAGGCGTTTTGGCCGGTGTTTTTTTCGCCTACGTGGGACCAATTGGCCAGACACGGGCGGCCGCCCGCAGACCCACTCGCAGAGCAGTCGCAATCCACCGTAGTCAAAATTTCTTCACAGCAGCTTTCAACTTCACAATTGTCTCTACTTGAAAAGGGCCTGTCTTTCATGCCATTTTACAAATATGATGCTTTTCTCACTAGACGTGACCTTTATCAATTCTTCCGCAAATTACAGTTGAAGTTATTTTTCGCATTACAACCCCCCACCATTGATGGTTCTGTCGTTTTCCCGAAATCTCTTTGGCTCCCCCCGGGCCCTGTTGATCCCCACATAAAAACTTTCATTGATTTGGTTTTGAGCAATTTGGGGCACATTGAACAGTGCAAAGAACACTCCCAGTTTAACCTTTCTCAAGATCAACATATGGCACTCATGGAATTAAAAAAATCCACCTCATTAGTTATAAAACAGGCAGACAAAGGTGGTGCCATTGTAATTATGGACAAATCCTTTTTCATAGCTTCGGTTCAAGAGCATGTATCTGATGTCAACAATTATACAGTGCTACCTCAAGACCCTGGCCCTTCACTGCTGCAACAGATTGAGGATATTGTAGAAGATGGCTTTGTAACGGGGTTCATTTCTAAGAAGGAACATTCCTTTTTAGTTAACAAAGTTTACAGGTCCCCCATCATCTATATGTTGCCTAAAATTCATAAGCACATTACTAAACCGCCGTGTAGACCCATCGTTAGCACGATAGGGTCCCTCTTGGAACCCCTGTCCATTTTTGTCGACAAATTTCTTCAGCCGCTAATTCCACACATGGCTTCCTTTGTAAAAGACACCAAAACTATGCTATCTCGTTTGGATTCAATACAGATAGCTTCTCCATGTATCATGGTAATGCTAGATATTAAAGCTCTGTAGACTAGCATACCCCAGGATGTGGCTCTTGTAATCCTTGAACAAGCTCTTGATACTCACCCCCGTCCACATCGAGTACCTACAGTGTTTCTAGTGGCATTGGCAAAGATCGCCCTCTGTGAGAATTATTTTTTGTTCAATGACCAGTTCTACAATCAAGTACATGGAACAGCAATGGGGGCCACCATGGCCCCCAGCCTCGTGAATTTGTACATGGCAAATTTCGAAGAACAATTTTTATATCCTGCTCCTATTTTTGCACATATTTCTCACTGGACCCGTTACATCGACGATATTTTCTTTTTATGGCACGGTGATGTTCCGATGCTAGAGAATTTCTTGCAGTGGTTAAATGCCTTGGATTCTAACCTTACTTTTTCAATGCAATATCATTGTTCTCAGATTCCGTTTTTGGACATTCTTATCACGCAAGTTGATGATCATTTTGTTACCACCCTATACAAAAAAGCCTACTGACAGAAACACCCTCTTGCATTTCTCTAGTTTTCATGCCTACAGCTTGAAGAAGAGCTTACCTACTGGCCAGTTTTTATGCCTCCGGCGTCTATGTTCCGAAAAACCTGAATTTGCGATACAGGCTCAACGTCTAGCGTCTAGACTATTACATCGGGGCTACCCCCCTTCAGTGATCAAAAGGGCTTTAAAAAGAGCATCTAATGCACAGCGGGAATGGCTGCTTTTGGAACCCCCAGATGAACGGCAAGACCCTCTGTTAGTATGCACCATCCGTTTTTCCACCAAATCCCAGGTCATCGCTGACACTATACGCAAATATTGGTATGTACTCCATACCCATGAGATTTTCCAAGACGTTCCATTGATTGCCTATAGTAGAGGTAGGAACCTACGGGACTCACTTACTCAGTCATGGATTCAAACAGATATGACTGCACAACCTGAAGAACCGCTTGGACATTGGGCCTGTGGCAAATGCACTATGTGTTCTCAATCCCTGGATGGACTGACGTGGACTGACAACGCCGGCCTGATTCACACAGCCCGTTTCCATTCTAATTGTGCTACCTCCCATGTTGTATACATCATTGTGTGCCCATGCACTAAGTTTTACGTGGGGAGGACGAAACGCACCATTCGAACAAGGTTGATTGAACATCGTAGTTGTTTAAACACAGGTAAAACTAATGCTCCCATTGTCCAGCATTTTTTAGATATGAAGCATCTTTTTGTGGATCTGAGGTGGCGGGTCATTGATCGGATACATCTGACAAAAAGAGGGGGTGATCCACAGAAGTTACTCAACTTCCGCGAACAACGTTGGATTTTCCAGCTAAACAGTATGCATCCAGATGGTCTGAATGCAGCTATAGAATGGTATTCATTGTTATGAATCTCCTAGCAACGGTTGTCGTCATTTCCTGTTTGCACATCGTATCTGATTGGCTAATGCCTCTTTGAAAAATAGCGCGGAAGCGGCCCCTCTGGTAGAGGAGAAATATTACTGCTTCAGTATGCTGCTATTGCATGTTCACGTTAGTACTCATGTTGGTTACAACGCTTGTATATTTAACTGTTGGAATTATTTTGCGCTAAACATTTTTTTTTTAGAATCTGCAGATATCATTGGCCCTTGATGAAGGCTTTTGAAGCCGAAACACGGTCCGTGCCGGGCTTGGCGCTACAATTGATCTTACGACTATGTCTTAGGCGTTTCTTCGAGCACATTAAAGCTAAGTGCAATTTTGAAAATTTCAATAAGTGTCTAAAATGGGCCATGTAAATTCTTCACTTGAGCATAAAGAAAATCCAAAAAAAAGTAAAGCATGATATCACAAGACCTATGATTATACTGTTGGTATACTGTGTGCTAATTAGCAGTGTAAACGTATGCCCCGTATGAGGTCTTCTGCCAATATAACTCTAACACTATGTCATGTACTTACACTGTTGAAATTGACTAATTATTTGGGTTAATAGCATTTTTTTTATCTGGACCTTAGGTGTTGCTGTTCCCTTTCCTGTATAGGGTGCTATAGGATAGATTTTTTCATATTCTATTTTATTCTCCATTTCTTTACTAATAATCTCTATCATTCTATTTGCTTTTTTGGCCACTGCTGCACATGGAACAGAAAATGTCAACGTATTATCCATGATGACACCTAGATCCTTTTCCTGAATGGTGCATGCATAATTTGGGCTACTGTTCCCTATGACAGGTTGTTTCATATAGGGGCAGATTTTTAATCTTACGCGCGCTGGGAACATTTGTGCGCGCTACTCGGCGTGCACAAATGTACACCCGATTTTATACCATGCGTGCGCTGCCATGCACATGTTATAAAATCAGGGGTCAGCGTGTGCAAGGGGGTGCACACTTGTGCACCGAGCTCTAGGGGAGGCCCGATGGCTTTTCCCGTTCCTTCCGAGGCCGCTCCGAAATCGGAAGCGGCCTCAGAAGGAACTTTCCTTTCCTTCTCCTCGTTTCCCCTATCTAACCCACCCCCCTGCCCTATCTAAATCCCCCCCTACCTTTATTGCAGGAGTTACACCTCTGGCATAGCCGCTGTGCTGGAGGACTCGGCAACGCCACCGGACCGCCCCCTGGACTGCCGCCCTGCCCTCGGACTGCCCCTTTTTCAAAGCCCCAGGACATACACACATCCTGGGGTTTGCATGTGCTACCGAGCCCAGTTAAGGGATAGGACTTCCAAACTCACCTAGTTTACTAGCCTTCCTTCCCCCCTATTAGCCTGACCTTTAAAACCCCTCTGATCTGCCTGCCTAGTATTTTTTGTTTCATTACTTACATGTCCTCCATAGCAGAAGTAAAGCTATGTGGCAGAGTACCTCTGTGAGCACCAGTGTGCATAAGTATTTACACTCAAATTTCCTGTTAAAAAGCTGGAATGCCCATGCCCCGACAAGACCACACACACACACACACACACACACACCTGCCCCTTTATGGAAAGTTTTCATTTTTATGCGTAGTGAAATGCACACTCGTTTCCTGGTGGTTTTTAAATTTCACTCAGTATGCACAGGCCCAACATATTCACACATCCCCTAAGGGATGCATGCATTGGGCTTTTAAAACTCACCTTTTAGGTCATCACTTTACACTTGTCCACATTAAATTTAATTTACCATTTTCATGCTCAGTCTCCAAGTGTTGCAAGGTCCTCTTACAATTTCTCACAATCCTCTTATGTTTTAACAACTTTGAATAATTTTGTGTCATCAGCAAATCTGATTACCTCACTTGTTGTTCCCATTTCCAGGTCATATCACCACCAGTTCTTATGGGCCATTTCCAGTTCACCAAGAACCTCAAGCACTTAACCTTAAACTCCCACCAGTTCATGAAAACCTCCAATCCAAAAACAACAGCTAACAGACAAGTCAGATTTTACTTGCAACAGTCAATTAGCAGATGTAAGAGTATGCAAATAAATTTGGTAAAGTATTTGTGTATATCTCTTATAAAATAGTGACCATTGCATGTATTCTGAATACAAGAATATAAGAAGTTGACACATTGCGTTTGACCAAGGGTCCCTGAAGCCCTTCATGCTATTTCCAACAGTGGCCAATCCAGGATAAAAGTACCTGGCAAGTACCCAAATATTAAATAGAACTGATGTTACTAATGTCAGTAATAAGCAGTGGCTATTTCCTAAGTCAACTTGACTAATATCGGTTAATGGACTTTTCCAGGAAATTGTCCATTCCTTTTTTAAACCCAGATAAACTATCTTAACCACATCCTCTGGAAATGAATTCCAGAGCTTTATTGTGCATTGAGTGAAAATAATTTTCTCTGATAATTCATGGAGTGTCCCCCTTGTCTTTGTACAACTGATTTACATTAACCCATTCTAATCCTCTTATGATTTTATAGACCTCCATCATATCCCCACTCAGCTGACTCTTCTCAAAGCTGAACAGCCCTAACCTCTTTAGCCTTTCCATCCCATTTATCATTTTGGTCGCCCTACTCTGTACCTTCCCCAGTGCATCTATATCTTTTCTGAGATGTGGCAACCAGAATTGAACACAATACTTAAGGTGCGGTCTCACAATGGAGCGATACAGAGGCATTATGACATTCTCCATTTTATTTACCATTCCCTTCCTAATAATTCCTAAAATTCTGTTTGCTTTTTTGACTGCACAGCATACTGAGCTGATAATATCAGTGTTTTGCCCACTATAATGCCTAGATTGTTTTGCTGGGTGTTAAAACTGCTAACATGAAACCTAACATTGTATAACTACAACATGGGTTATTTTTCCCTATATGCATCACCTTGCACTTGTCCACATTAAATTTTGTCTGCCATTTGAACGTCCAATCTTCTAGTCTCATAAGGTCATCCTGCAATTTATCACTATCTGCTTGTGATTTAATTACTCTGAATAATTTTGTGTCTTCTCCAAATTTGATCACTTCACTCATCATTCCTTTTTCATATCATTTATAAATATATTAAAAAGCACTCCATTATTCACCTCTCTCCACTGAGAAAATTGACCATTTACTCCTATATGTTTTCTGTCTTTTAAACAGTTTGCAATCCACAAAAGTACATGGCTTCCTATCCCATTAGTTTTTAATTTTGTTAGAAGCCTCTCATGAAGGACTTTGTCAAATGTCTTCTAAAAGTCCAAATATACCACATCTACTGGTTCACCTTTAGCCACTTGTTTATTAACCCTTTCAAAAAAAGTAGCAGATTTGTGAGGCAAGACTTCCCTTGGGTAAATCCATTCTGACTTTGTCCCATTAAACCATGTCTAAGTATATGTTCTGTAACTTTGTTCTTTAGAATAGTTTCCATTATTTTTTCCAACAATGAAGACAGGCTCACTGGTCTATAGTTTCCCAGATCACCCTTGAGTAATTTTTAAATATGAGGGTTGGCCATGGCCACCTTCTAGTCTTCAGGTACAATGGATGATTTTAATGATAGGTTACAAATTAATAGTAATAGATCTGAAATTTCATTTTTAAGCTCTTTCTAAACCCTGGGGCGTATACTATTTGCCTCGGAATACTCTTTTTATCCACACAAAATGGAAAATATGTGTATACTCTTGATGCTTACAAAATAGCATATCCAAGAATACATGTTACTTATATGTGAAACTCCTTTGAAAATTTAATCCTATATCAAGAGCAATGAGTCATCTCCAGTTCCATGACTTTCTGTGGGGGCATATGAAGCAAGTGAAGTTGAGAGGACTGTAAAAGTTTTCTGTAATGTATAGAACTAACATCACTGAAAGATATTGCAGTTCTCCTTTATGGATATTTTGGAACATAACACAATCACAAAAGGTCAGGAAATAAATCTTAGAGTCCACCATAGAAAAATTAAATTATCAGTCAGGTAAAACTAACAGTTCCCCGATACGGGCCGTGTTTCCAGGAACTACATCGGGACAGATTAAATCTACAAATAGAGCATAAATAAACAATCAATATGTGGACTATTAGAGGCAGAGAAAGACATAACAGCATAGGAAACAAGAATATGGTTAGATCAATGCTCAAAACAATTAAAACAAAAGCAGATTTTTCACCTTCATTTCAGAATATCCATACATGAATTGAAAAGTTTAACAACAAACACTGTCAGTGAAAGGATTAAATAGCTATTCACAAATGGTGCCAAAAACTAGTCACCTGACAGGAGCTGTCAATCTGAAACATGTCAGTGCCATGTTAGAAAAGGGCTGTGTTATATTAGAAAAGGAACACAACAGAAACTGTAAACTTAGCAAATGGACCAAACAAATTATAAAAAGACTGTCCAATCCATGTCTAAGTTGAGTCCATGTGGGGATACAGTGTTTAATGTAAGAATCCACTTCACCTCGGTTGGAGGAGAACCTGGAAAAAATTTCCTCCATGCATGGAGGGGGAAATCACATCAATAACAAAAAAAAAAAAACAAAGCTCATCTGAACATGACATAAAACTTTGAACTTAAAGTGACACTGGAGTGGGAGAAAATGCGACTTCTGCAGACCTAGGGAAACAAGTCCAAATTTTCAGAGACTGAAGATAACCGTAGCTGCGGCATGCCACAAACAGTGAATGCTTCATATGAGTTAAAGGCACACCAAATACAGGCTGTTGCAATAATCAATCCTTGAATGGACAAAAAACATGAACAAGAAGTTGCAAATCATTGTCATTCTATTAATTACAGACTTCAGCATCTTTGTGTTTAGTTAAAGGGCTGCTATTATTTTTAATATCTATTTCTGTTTATTTTTATAATTATGTTGTGATGACTTTTAGTCTTACAATTACAGTATGTTTATGTATGTTATGTTTTGTTAACATAGATGTTATGCTGTACTTCACAGAGAGTAAACTTTTCAGATCTGCAGGTTAAAAATGAACTCAAATAAATAAGTAAATAAGTAAATAAATAAATAGATGCATTTCCAGAACACCGTATTTGTAAATAGTCTTAAATAGCAAACCCTCCCTCCAATAAAATTTTCCCCACCAAACTACCTCTCTGCAAATGCCATACCTGAGAACTTTTAAGTCACACTAACATTTGATGTAAATTGAAGGGGAGATGGGGTACGTGCATCATCTTTCTCATTTCTATTCCCTCTGCCCCCTCATGCATCCATTCTCGCTTTCTATCTAACCCTCCATCCCCACCATAAGGATAACCTCTGCACTGTCCCCTCTATTTCCAAGCCCTACCCCAGCACTTTCCCCTTCTCTGGCCCCCTGACCACCCCCAGCAACCTCCCCTTCCCTAGACAAAGGCAGTCAAGTCTTATGCAATGAATCTCACTTAGCAGAGAACAATCTTCTGCTTCTGCCCCAGTCACTTCCCTTTCCAGGCAGCCTGCAGCTAATGGCAGGAAAGGAGTGAAGCAGAGGCTAGAGCAGACACAACCGTTCCTTAATCCATCCCTTCCCCTCTATCTTGCAAAGAACAGGAAGGGAGAGGGTGATATTGGAATAAGCAGAACAGAGAAGACTTAAGAAGAGCTACTCTGCTACCTAATCCAGCCCCTCCCCTCCTGTGTTTGTCCCCCCTGCCAGGCAGCCTGCAGACAGCACAGATCGGTACTGAAACAGTCCAGCAGACTACTCTGTACCTGCCCCCCCCCCCCCCCCTCCATATACACATACATACTCTAATATCTGCTATCAATTTCTCCACATTCCTGCCTTTGCTGCTCTAAAATGTATCACATATGTGGGAGCTCTTGGACTGGTTGATTCACCCTTACTTATAGATTTAATCAAACAATTTTTTTTTCAAAATGACAATATGCAGCATCCAAAGTTTCTCCTCTTGCCATCTGTCAGAATTTATATCATAATTTCATTAAGCAGTAACACATGACAGCGTGTACTTTAAAAGATTCTGATGGATGCCTGAGGTATGGTGAAATATTATACTAAAATCAGCATGCCTTCAACACCCAGGAAATGTGTTGAGATCCTTTAGCATGTACCCAGGAGTGTGTTTTGCCACTTATAGAATTGTCTGAGACCAAAAGAAAATCACAGACTTTGTTTTTTTTTTTTTAATGAATTTCACATTTAGTCATGTGATTGCTGTATAATGGAGTCAGCTATAGTTTCAGTGAGATGCTGTCATTAGTTACTGTTAAACCTATCTTGGAACTGGTCAATGGCAAATGGTAAAAATTATAAGATTCGAGCTGAAAATCCATAATGCTTGAGTTTTGTCATCCATTTTATAAAAGAATGCAATAAAATGATCTGGCAAGTTTACTGCATGAGCCATGTTGGCTATCATTTATCTTTGTACTGTTTTCCTTATTTGCTTTTGATACCACACAGAGACTTGCATGAAGTTTGGGTAATGTTGAACAGCCTATCATGTCCATCAGTTGTGCCACATTATTTTTAAGAACAGTGTGCACAATAGGGATGTGAATCGTGTCCTCGATCGTCTTAACGATCGATTTCGGCTGGGAGGGGGAGGGAATCGTATTGTTGCCGTTTGGGGGGGTAAAATATCGTGAAAAATCGTGAAAAATCGTGAAAAATCTAAAAATTGAAAAATCGCAAAACCGGCACATTAAAACCCCCTAAAACCCACCCCCGACCCTTTAAATTAAATCCCCCACCCTCCCGAACCCCCCCAAATGACTTAAATAACCTGCGGGTCCAGCGGCGGTCCGGAACGGCAGCGGTCCGGAACGGGCTCCTGCTCCTGAATCTTGTTGTCTTCAGCCGGCGCCATTTTCCAAAATGGCGCCGAAAAATGGCGGCGGCCATAGACGAACACGATTGGACGGCAGGAGGTCCTTCCGGACCCCCGCTGGACTTTTGGCAAGTCTCGTGGGGGTCAGGAGGCCCCCCACAAGCTGGCCAAAAGTTCCTGGAGGTCCAGCGGGGGTCAGGGAGCGATTTCCCGCCGCGAATCGTTTTCATACGGAAAATGGCGCCGGCAGGAGATCGACTGCAGGAGGTCGTTCAGCGAGGGTTCCGGCGCCTCGCTGAACAACCTCCTGCAGTCGATCTCCTGCCGGCGCCATTTTCCGTACGAAAACGATTCGTGGCGGGAAATCGCTCCCTGACCCCCGCTGGACCTCCAGGAACTTTTGGCCAGCTTGTGGGGGGCCTCCTGACCCCCACGAGACTTGCCAAAAGTCCAGCGGGGGTCCGGAAGGACCTCCTGCCGTCCAATCGTGTTCGTCTATGGCCGCCGCCATTTTTCGGCGCCATTTTGGAAAATGGCGCCGGCTGAAGACAACAAGATTCAGGAGCAGGAGCCCGTTCCGGACCGCTGCCGTTCCGGACCGCCGCTGGACCCGCAGGTTATTTAAGTCATTTGGGGGGGGTTCGGGAGGGTGGGGGATTTAATTTAAAGGGTCAGGGGTGGGTTTTAGGGGGTTTTAGTGTGCCGGCTCACGATTCTAACGATTTATAACGATAAATCGTTAGAATCTCTATTGTATTGTGTTCCATAACGGTTTAAGACGATATTAAAATTATCGGACGATAATTTTAATCGTCCTAAAACGATTCACATCCCTAGTGCACAATCCAGTGGGAGGAGCACGATTCAATGGGAGTACTGAGGGGAGAGGATCATCTTGTTGGTGGCTGAAAGTTTTGCTTGGGAATTTTTTACTTTTTTTTGTTAAGTATTGGGGCAAAGTTAACTATTGGGGAATATTATTTAGTGTGTTTGTGTTTTTGTGCTTTTAATAGTAAGGCAGGAAATAAACAGAAGTTAAACTGTTTGTGTTTCCCAACCCTCCCACCCCTCACCCACTCACCCCTAGCTCATCCTTTAATTTATAGGCAGGTGCCACTTTCACACTAAAAAAACTGCCTTTTAACTTCACTTCACAAATTCCTCACCCCTTATTGAGAGTTTGATCATTCCCCTGTAGGCCACTACCAGACACATAGGGGCGGATTTTAAAAGGGCCGCGCACGTAAATCCTTCCGGATTTACGCGCGCAGGGCCCTCGCGCACCGGCGCGCCTATTTTGCATAGGCCGCCGGAGCGCGTAAAGCCCCGGGACGCGCATAAGTCCCGGGGCTTTCCAAAAGGGGCGGGAGGGGCGTGTCCGGGGGCGTGCCGCAGCATTTTGGGGACCAGAGGACGGAGCGGGGCTGCCGGCGACACGCGCAAAGTTACGCCTGCTTTCAGCAGGCGTAACTTTGCCGACAAAGGTAAGGGGGGGTGGGTTAGGTAGGGGAAGGGAGGGGAAGGTGGGGGGAGGGCGAAGAAAAGTTCCCTCCGAGGCCGCTCCGAAATCTAACCACTAGGCTATTCCTCCTCCATTGTTGCTATAGTAATTCCTCCTCCCTTGTTCTCCTTCCCGTGGCCTCCTAGGGCGTGTGTGTGCACTTGCCTATGCTTAAGTATACATCATGGCGGGAACCTCGTGGGCATCCCCACAGCATGACGTCAATTTTGAAACATCAATCATGTCTCTTATTCAACTATACTGTAACTTGTTGTAGGAACAATACTGCCGCAATTTATCTAATCTTAATTGATGCCGGTCTTCATAGCCCAAAATTACCATGAAATATTTAATACAAACCTATAGAGCTGTTTCTTAATAACCTATAGAGCTGTTTCCAAAAAAAACAACAAAAAAACAACTTACTTAAATGCCGATATAGACTTGCACGGTCTCCGCTCAGGTGCAACAAACTTTAAAACACTGAGACAGTATTGTTCCTACGACAAGTTACAGTATAGTTGAATAAGAGATATGATTGATGTTTCAAAATTCAGATATCATAATAGCGTGGCACACAAATTATTTGGGTGTTTCGGTATTTTATACCAATTGGTAAATAATGCATATTTATAAAGCGCACAAATAATGAATGTAGGGGGTTTGTCTTGGCATTAGCTAAATACAGCAATAATGGGCTATATAATTTCATTTTTAGCCATAGTCTTGTCCTTTTACTCAAAAAAAAAAATACGCCGGCTTAAAATACCAATTGATGTCCTTACTATAATTCACTTTTGGCAGTCATTATGTGGTCCCAGTACATTACAGTTTGTTTACAACTGAGCAGAGAACATGCGTAGTAACATCAGATTTTGTGAATTTTTGTGTCTACCAGTGATCATGAATCTAAGGTTTCGCTGCGATACATTGTTATTTTAAACAAGACAAACTAGCATTAAATCTATACCGCGGCTGTATTAAGTCACAAGTTAGTCTAATCCAGATTTTAGATTCAAATTACTATAGCAACATGGTACATACATTCAAAGTTGGTTTATTTGATATGATAAGATGTTTATTGGTTTATTTGATATGAAAAGATGTATAATTTCAATACCTTAATTAAAAAGGAGCGAATTATTTGGTATTTGTAAGCCTTTATTGGGAGTTCAGAAAGGCTATTAAATCTTTTGTTAATAATTTCTAATAGTCCGGTTATACGTAGGCTTGGACCAAGTGACATTAAAAGTAAAAAATGTTGTTTTTGCCTTTTTAGTTGCTAAAACTAGTGTTTTAGTGTGCGCATTGTTACTCTTTGACCATCTCCGTTGAGTTTGGGAATTGTGTATTAAAAACAGTGTTTAGTCACATGTATTCAATGTCTTATGTGTTTCCCATAAATTATAGACATACTGCCTTTGTTCATCATTTCATGTATTGTATTTGTATGTCATAATATTTTGTTCATTTAATTCCAGACTATCAAAAATGTGAAGCTTAACATAAGAATATCTTTTTTATTAAAAAGAGAACACCTCCACACAGGTACAAACATCTTTGTTATAACATATTATACAATTTAAAGTATATAATTTTTCCATCAAGTGTCTTTAATTAATTTTTGTTATTTTCTGTGGTACCCTTATATGATTTTTCGATTTTAATTTGTATTTCAATTATTTGTGTATGTATGTGTATTTACATGTTGTATTTGTTATTCTAGCCCCTGAGGCAGCCCCAAGTGGGGCGAAACTCGGCCCGAGTCGGGCATTTGTATGAATTCCTGTCTCCACTCAAATAAAGATACGTTTGGACTATTCTTGGTGTCTAATCCATATTTTTCCCTAAGTGCAAGGTGATGCAGATAAGGAAAAATAACCCATGCTATAGTTACATGATGTTAGGTTCCATATTAAGAGCTACAACCCAAGAAAGAGATTTAGGCATCATAGTGGATAACATTGAAATCATCGGTTCAATGTGCTGCGGCAGACAAAAAAGCAAACTGAATGTTGGGAATCATTAGAAAGGAAATGGTGAATAAAACGGAAATGTCATAATGCCTTTGTATCGCTCCATGGTGAGACCGTACCTTGAATACTGTGTACAATTCTGGTCGCCGCATCTTAAAAAAGATATAGTTGTGATGGAGAAGGTACAGAGAAGGGTGACCAAAATGATAAAGGGGATGGAACAGCTCCCCTATGAGGAAAGACTAAAGAGGTTAGGACTTTTCAGCTTGGAGAAGAGACGGCTGAGGGGGATATAATAGAGGTGTTTAAAATCATGAGAGGTCTAGAATGGGTAAATGTGAATTGGTTATTCACTCTTTCGGATAATAGAAGGACTTGGGGACACTCCATGAAGTCAATATGTGGCACATTTAAAACTAATCAGAGAAAGTTCTTTTTCACTCAACGCACATTTAAACTCTGGAATTTGTTGCCAGAGGATGTGGTTAGTGCAGTTAGTGTAGCTGGGTTTAAAAAAGGATTGGATAAGTTCTTGGAGGAGAAGTTCATTACCTGCTATTAATTAATTTGTTTTAGAAAATAGCCACTGCTATTACTAGCAACAGAAACATGGGATAGACTTAGTTTTTGGGTACTTGCCAGGTTCTTATGGCTTGGATTGGCCACTGTTGGAGACAGGATGCTGGGCTTGATGGATCCTTGGTCTGACCCAGTATAGCATGTTCTTATGTTTGTTTTTTGCCTGATTTGTCAACAGAACTGGTCTGTCTCTAATGTTTCTATCTAAAAGATACTAAAGGAGCCATTTCTTTCTTTATTTGATAACGTTTATTACCTGCCCCTCCAAAAATAGTCCGGGGTGCGGTAGAAGAGAAACATTTATAAAATTAAGTGACAATCAACATCCATAAAGTTAAAACTATTAATAATATAATAAAAATGCATCTAAGTATATAATACATAGATTCAGAGCAATTGTTTACCAAGATGGATTACTAGAATGTCTCAGAAAAAGATGGGTTTTTAATTGTTTTCTAAACTGTTTGGTATCCTGCAACAATTGCAGTGGTAGTGGAAGAGCATTCCAAAGTGAAGGACCGGAGATAGAAAAATAGCGTTCACATGCTTTGGTGAGGCGGTAACCCTTGGAGAAGGGATATCTAGAAGGAATTGGCTTGAAGACTGAAGAGTGATGGCTGGAGTGTATATCCGAAGAGTAGAAGTTAATGAGATTGAATTGACATAATGAAAAAGATTAAGGATAATAATATACTTAGTAGTTTGCAGAGGTGCAAGGTCAATGAGTATGTTTGTACCCATGGACCTGGTAGTTAATTTTTAAAAGCCTATAAGATATATGCACACAAAAGTACCTGAATGTTCCGCACTGGCTATTTCCATTCGGGGTCAAAGCAGTGTGCGTACATTTGAAAATCAAAGTGCGTAATTTGGTTTTTCTTTCTGACCTGAAGAGTTCCCCATTAATGCCTCTTTTTTTTGCGGCATAAAATACATAGTCTCTCAAAGCTCATGCGTACTTTCAGTCACAGGGGTACAATTTTCATCCATAGCAATCTACCTAAGAATTTCTGTTTACCCATGATAATCACTCTGAACATTGTCCTCTCCATAGACTATGCTAAGTTCTCACTACATTGGACTTTTTCATATGATATTTTAGTTTCATCTACCTATAATACTGTACTGGCATGTGACTGTAATCTTCTCTGTCTGCACATTTTTGCATTTCCTCACCTACAATAATGTTTAGCATCTGGAAAGAGTTTAGGAATTTTCTAGAACTGTTATTATTATTATTATTAGTGCTACTAGTTCTTTGCATTCTTGCTTTAGAGGGAAGTTGGAGATTGGTGTTCACATTCTTAGTAGGGATGTGCAATCCAAATATTTCATTTTGTGTTGTTTCATGTCATTTATGGTCAACTTTCTATGTTATTTAGGTTTTTTCCAATTTTTCTTCATTTTTTTAGGTTTTGAAAATAGTGTACACTAGTTCAAATAGGGCACACTTTTTCTGCATAGTGAGCACTAAAAATGATAGAAGGAAAAAAACCCACAAAATTTCTTGTTTTTCCCTATAGGTTTGTCTTGAAAATGGCAAGAAACAACCTAAACAATGTTGTTGAAAAGATCTACGTCATTTTGAATGAATGCACATCCCTATCATACAGGGTTTCCAACTGGCTCCTGATATTTGGTTCAGAATGACCCATTTCTGGTTTTTGCTATCATGTTCCCTAAGAAAAAGCCAGACAATAAGTACATGCATGCAATTTGGTAAACAGTCTCAAAATTACTTTTGGGAAATTGTATCAGAAAACAATGTGCTCTTACAGTCCTCTGGCTCTTGCCCACAAAGGGCTGCAACCAGTTTCGTGTATATGACACTCACAGTCACCTCATTTACTCTTTCCCATTGATTGTAATTTTTTTTAAAAGACTTCAATTTCCCACTTGTGTTACCCAAATTTAAAACCACAATTGCACTTGTTACTACTTATCTTGATTAATGTCCGACACCAAAGTGCTCCAAATTATTCTTGTTTTTTCATCCACTATCTCTCGGTGGCACTTTTACACACCACACTCATGCTCACTGGTGCTTCACTTGCTGTTTTGTCGCAGTGCTGTCTGCCGCTGTAAAGTATACTTGCTGTTTTGTTACGGTACTGTCTGCTGCTGTATACACGCTGTTATACTTCCCGACATCGGAAATGTTTCGGCAGTTGCTCCCGCCTTCTTCAGGGGAATCTCCTATCATGCAAGACACATTGAACTTACTACTCACACACAAAAGCATTTAAATATTTCTTTCCTTTAGTTTCATAACACTGCCACTCAAACAGTCCGACTTACTTTCAGTGTTTCGGCCGTACCCGGCTCCTTCCCACAGCACACTGATTCAAAGATGGCGCATCTAGCTCAGACACTCCCCTCCAGAACCAAGTCCTTTTAAACAAGTCCCACTCCTTCACTTCCTGCCAATCAGCTTCCTGTTAAGTATACCGACCAATCGACTTCTTTATTCAGTCCCTCAGGCTGAACCGACCTTAGTTTTAAAAAAACACATCTGTTCTTTCTGCAGCAGCCTTAGGTTAACATTGCCCCCACGTTGGTCCTTCTTTAAAACTTCAAGCACTATGCATTTAAGTTCTTCAAAGGTATGGCCCTTTTCTGTGCAATGTTACACGCTGAGGTAGATCTTAAAACAGTATCTTAATTTTGCAAAATGGCGCCGGCCATATGGCCATATTGCCATACGGCAAAATGGCGCCAGCCGTACGGCAACACGATTCGAGTGCAGGAGGTCGTTCCCGGACCCCCGCTGGACTTTTGGCAAGTCTTGTGGGGGTCAGGAGGCCCCCCCAAGCTGGCCAAAAGTCCCTGGGGGTCCAGCGGGGGTCCGGAAGCGATCTCCTATGCTCATGACGTCGGAGGATAGGAACCAAAATGGCGCCGGTGCTACCTTTGCCCTGTCATATGACAGGGCAAAGGTAGCGCCGGCGCCATTTTCTATCAACGCACCCGTGGCCCGAGAGTGGAAGATCACAACGGGACCCCCCCACTGGACCCCAGGTAATTTAAGACATTTGGGAGGGGTTCGGGAGGGTGGGGGATTTATTTTAAAGGGTCGGGGTGGGTTTTAGGGATGTTTTAGTGTGCCGGTTTTCCTGCCCTCCCCCTTCCCCTCCCCCTTCCCCCGATTTACGATTTTTGACGATAAATCGGGGGAATTCCTATTAAATATCGACTCTAACGATTTTTGACGATTTAAAATATATTGGACGATATTTTAAATCGTCAAAAAACGATTCACATCCCTAATGTACAAGGATAAGGAGAATAAAAATATGTGACTGATCTGTGTCACGATTTCACCAATGCGCCCATCCCTTAACACATTCCAAGCCTGAAGCCAGTTGCGTGAGAATCAGACTGAAACCAGGATATCCAGGCATTGTGATCTGATAGAAGAAGTAATAGGAGAATGAGGGGGTAATCATCAAATGTCTGTGAGTAAGTGCTAGGGATGTGCATTTCTTTGAAATGAAACATTTCCTATTTCATTTTATGACATTTTCAAAATGGAATGAAAGAAGAACGAATGAGATTTCATTGGCTTTTCTTTTGCTCCATTTTAAAAAAAAGGAAAAACCCAATGGGCTGACTTGAGGTTTCCCAGGATCTCTAGGTTTAGGCCCAACACCGGGGCTCAGCCCGATGCCAGGATCCGGAATTTTGGTGTAGGCTCAGCATGGAGCCTAATCCCATCACAAAGACTTCGGACTAGGCCTAGGCCCATTCTGATGCTGGGGCCCAGTCTAGCTAGACCCAGATGCTGGTTCAAGCCTAGGCCCAAAGTTAGAGTCCAGCCCGGAGGCTGGAACTCATCACCCTGGCCTAGGCTCAGGTCCAGGACTAGGACTTAGCAAGAAGGTTGGGTCCTGTAACAGAGACCCAGGCTCAGGCCAGATATTGGGGCCCAGCACAGAGTCCAAGTCCCATCATCAAGGCCTTGTCCTAGGCACAGGTACTAGACAGTTGCTGGAGTCTGACCTGGAGGGCAAGACCCTTTGCAAAGATTTCTTTATTCAGCCCTTGAGGAAATACTGTGATTTCATCTTCATTGGACATGTGTTCAAGTAGTCTAAGGAGAAATAATCTCATATTGACGTATTGGACATAACAACTGTATCTTGACAGCTCTAATATAAGAAAGGGTTTGCAAATTTGTTTGTTAACTTTTTTTTATAAACAGATGGGCAATAGTTCTTTCGATAGCTTGAGATATCTCTCATAGGCAACATCTAAATTGTATATAGTCTATAGTCTCTTGTAACTATATTGTATATAGTCTGTTACCTTTCAAAGTTGATGCTTCAACACTTACTGCACTATGTATTTACTCTCTCCTCTTCCCTGCCCTGTTAATTGTATTTTCAGTCTTTTAGTTACAATGTAAACCGGTATGATGTTTGCATACTAATACCGGTATATAAAAGTTTTAAATAAATAAATATCTGATTCTGTATCAGAACATGCGTTTACAGGCACATAAGATCTGTATCAGCAGCAATATTTAAAAACGGTTAACATGCTCCGAAAGCATAGAGGCATGATGTCAATAATAAAGATCTCCCAACAATATCTTACATCATCGAGATTTTGAATAGTCATTGGTCCCACGAGAGTCATATAAGGAGGAGGTTAGATGCCACAGACATTTCAAGATGGCGGCTTTGAACTGAATCCACTCCGACAGAAAAGTAAGTACATTTTATGTTGGTCTCTTCATTGTGATCATATGAACAACTTAGTGAGAATGTTGTTTACTATATCTCTAGCTCTCTTGAGCCTCTGAAGCAGGCAGAGATCTACCGAAATGTTGGCAGTGTCAGGCATGGAAGCGAGTGCAGTTTGAATAGCGTGTGAGTAAGCTGCCGTCAATCTCTAACACAAGTTTCCATTCACCCGTACCTCTTCTGAAACAGCAAGAGATAGGATATAAGTGAATACACACAAGATCCTTGGATATTAGTTTTGACATTACAAGAAGAGTTTTTTACATTAAATGAAAGAACTTGGGATATCAGTTTTGTCATCACAAGAAGAGATTTGCAATGAAATAGGTTCTCATTATTATGTGAAACAATTTTTAATAAGTGCAAAAAATACAAAAAATGGCAGAACAAAATGTTCTTGGAGAATAATTTATTAAAAGTATTTACAAATTTAAAGCAGTGTGGCGATATTCCAGCGAGTATGAAGATAAGCCACCCTTGCTGATCAAACCTTACCGGACAACCCTATCCAACATGATAATTACATTTATATCTCTTTGGTAGTTTTGCTATTAGTGTGTTGTTAATAGGGGGGGTTTTCTTGAGGCACATCTTTGTACTAAAAAGACAGTAAAGACATAGGTGAAAAAGAGTCATGTATGGGAGGAGTGCTAGGCAAAGCAGCCGTGAAGAATAAATAAATGTGTGCCTTTGGGATTAAAACCCCCACTAAGGGTTACATTTGCTTAAACTAAGAGTGGGTGCAAAAAACTATTCTCATCCCTTTCCTTGCTCAGTATTTTAAGAAAGATGTTTAGTCTACTCTGCATTATGAGCTAGTAAGATATTACTTGAATAAAGGGACTAGCATTTGCTCCCATTTATGTTCTTATGCTCTTATCACAGTCAATTATAATCAGTCTTTATTGTGTGTTAATGCCTTTATAGAAGTTTGTGTGACTATTATTATTAATACATTTCAATTATAACTGATTGGTTAAAATGTATATACCATTTATATTACTATTCATTATCAAGTAGTATGTTGCTATAAACCTCATTATATATATATATATATATAAATTTACTTGGAAGTGCATTTCTTCTTTTACACATGAAAGCATCTAATGCATATTCATTGTGGATATCCTGAAAACCCAACTGGCTTGTGGCACTTGAGGACTGGATTTGCTTACTCCTGTAGTAAGGCATAGGAATTAGGAATCCATAGAAGACAGACACAGGTTTTACCATCCAGAAAACACATATCCTAATGGGAAAATAAGGCTAAAATTTAGCATGGAAAATATATTATTGTAATCCTTACAACATTCCTCTGGTAACAGAAGTGACAAATGCCTTGACAGTGAAAAGGTTGTGTTTTAAAATTTTTTATTTTTTTTTTTTGCAAAATCTCACTGTAGTCTTAAGGGCAATTCTCAGCAAATTTCCAGTGACCCTGTACACACATCACATGTGACCAGTACCTAATTATCCACAATCTTTCCTGCTGCTCAAGCCCAGTCACCCTTTGTACTGTGACAGATATACACCTTACCACTAATTTGTTTGTCATAACTTTAACCTTGTGAGTTTGATAACTGAGCTGGCTGCCAAGTGAATGCTGAATATAACAATCAATCTAAGCTCTTTACCTTTACTATTCCCTCTGTGTTCTACCACTTTGTTTCTCTTTTCCCGTGCCTAACTCTTTTTCCCCTTTCCTTAACTTTTTTCAACGACAAGACCTGCTTTTCTTACATGCCTGTCATACTCCTCCATCTACAATGGAAGAAAGACAGCTGGAAGAGAGGCAGTTGGAATGAAGCAGACATGTCGAGCTCAATATTCATAATCCATTTAGATGGATAACTTAAAATTTATTCGTATATATGGCAAAGCTGGCATATTCAGCTACTTATCTGGCTAAATTCTATCCAGATAACTAGATATCCCGATAGAATTTAGCCAGATAAAAGAGGGCCATTTCAGGAGTGGATGGGAGACATTCCAGGGAGGAGTGGCATTAACAAGATAAGTTTTCTGGATAATGCAAATATTCAGAGTTGGTCAGATAACTTATCTGGCTAACTCTGATTGGGCAACTGACCTGTCCTAAAGATAACCAGATAAACTTATCCAGCTATATTTGAGATAGCTGGGTGTATTCAGCAGTGCGACTATGCCACTGAATACACTCAGCTAGTTAGCCACACAGTGGCTGAAAATGAACTTCCTCAAATCTCCCACAATTTTCCGTTGATTCATTTTTGTGGGCCATCAGTTGCTCTCCTTCCAATACAGCCCAAACTCCTGCCCGGTCTTACTGTGATTTATTTATTTCAAATTATTTCCTAGCTATGCACTCTACAGATCATGGCAGTAATGGCTTGGCCCAGCCTTCCCGATCCCCTCTCTAATCCCTCCCACTAACAGCAAGCAAACAACTGCTTAAGTTACACAGGGCTAGTCATGCAAAATGAAGGGAAATACCTACAGATCTCAACTACTATTAAGCACTGCTCCTCAATGCAACTGAAATTTGTTTTTCATGGGCCTTCCACTAAATCATCTTTCTTCCCTATAATCTATTTAAAATTCAGCTACATGATTTCTCTTCTGCCAGTATCACTATAACCATGTAACCTTTCTTCTAGGGACACTACATTTGCTCCCGCCCACTTCTGCATATAGTTCAAGCTTCTCTTATTCATCTACAAATGCATTCACTCTGCAGCTCTTCATTACCTTTCTTCTTATCTTCCTATATACTTCCTCATGAACTCTATTCATCAGGCAAGTTACTCTTGTTTGTGCCTTTCTCCACCACCATCAAATTTGACACTGTGGGCCTCATTTTCCAAGCACTTTACCGCGTGCGATAAATTCGCAAATCGCGTTAACAGCTGTTAACGCGATTTGCGAATGCAAATTAGTCATTTGGTATTCAGGGGGCAGAGTTGGGGCGGAGCATATGTAAAGCAGGAACCTGTTTATCGTGTGCGGCAAAACAGCCGCAGTGTTAGCGCGGCTGCTATCGCGGCTAATAACTACAACCCTCAAATTTGCGTTATGGACTGCGCTACGGGCCAGAAAAGGATTTCGCCGTCCACGATAGTCTCAGACAGCCTGTTCCAGGCCCCGGGGGGGGGATTAGGCATGAGCGTCGGGGGTTGGGGGCCACTTTTGCATTCCTCATGAGACGTACGGACAGAACAGTGGTCTCTAGTGCAGATTTGCTGGCCGTCGGAGTGAGGACGCTCACTCCAAGAAGAGATTTGGGCAACATTCTCTCCACCTAGCTTGTTGTTGCCCAGGTAGAGTGTCCATCAAGCTAGGTGGCAAATATCGTGCACTGCGATGAAACACTGAAAGAAACATCGTGTGTGGTGCTAATGTTTTTGCGAATGGCGAAAACATCGCCGCACGCGATGTTTCCCCACTGCACGAAAGAAGCCTCATTTGCCTTGGTAACGCCCCCTAATGCGTTACCAATGCGATATTGGAAAATGAGGCCCTGTGCTTTTTACCTAGTTGTGCTGTAAGCCTGAAATAGACTTCCTGAGTTGGTTATCATGCCTCCTCTCTGGCCATATTCAAATCCAATCTAAAATCTCATCTTTTTTAGGCTGCTTTTTCTCTACAATAAATACACTTTCTATTGACTCTTGTTTTTCATGTATGTTTATTTTGTAAGCTCTATGGAGTAAGAATTATCCATATACTGTATGTATCTGTATAGAACTGCATATGTTTAGTAGCACTTTAGAAATGATAAATTGTAGTAGTAATAGTAGTAGTAGATGGAGAGAATATCAAGAGGGCTGGGAATTGGGAGGACAGGGAGACCATGCCTAGGGCATATGTGAGAGTATGACTGCACATGGAGTGGGTGTTTGAAGGACAGGGAGACTGTATATGAATAGGGTGGGGAAATGAGGGGAATAGAGAGACTGCACCTGGGGTACTGAGAGTGAAAGACTATACATGGGGGCAGGGATAAGGAGACTCTATATGGTGAGAGGAGGGATGAGATGGAGTAAGGGAGTAGGGGAGATAAATCGATAGATGCATCAAGCAAGAAAGACAATCTAGGATAGAGGGAAAGAACTCAGAATGGGGAGGAAAGGAGAGGACTAGTGCTGCTAGGACATAAAGGATGGACCAGCTTTTGGGTGAAGGGAAAACTGAGAGAGCACCATTAATGGGGGGTGAGGTAGAGTGAATACAGAGAGGAAGAGTGGGCAGAAAGAGAAAGGACATAGGGATGGTGGAAGCTGGAGAAACTATGGAGAAAGGACCCAAGAGAGGGAGAGGGAGGATGAACAGGTATTAGGTGGAAGGAGAAGTCAAGAGGATCCAAGAGAGAGGGCGAGAGGGAGAGAGGTCCTAAGATGGGGATAGATAGGACTGATTGTTGGTTGCAAGGAGAGAGAGATAGGACCCATGATCACTGACAGAAAGAAAAGACTGGTGAGGGTTAGGAAATGGGAGAGAGGACCCAGAATAGAGAAGGATGATGGAAAAGGAAAGAAAACACAGGGAGGGGAATGCAAGCACAGGGATAGAAGTAGATGGGGAGGAATGGTGATAGGAGAGAGAGAGAGGATCCTGGATTGAGGGATGGGGTTGGAATCCAGGAAGACAATGGATGAGGAAGAGAATGGAGAATGAAGGAAAGAGTATAGAAGAAAAGAAAGGAAGAATAGGGAAAAGATAGCATGGAAGAATAAGAAGAGGAAACAAGTGTAACCTAGGGTAGAAATGGGAGGTATCATCATGGGCAGTGGAGTGATTCTTCACAGGATTATAGTGGCCCTTAGCTGCACTGGAATGCTTTTTTTAAATCTTTGTTTATTTTGTGCTGCATTGAGCCAGTGTTCAGGGGGTCTTTATTCTTCTTTTTGCTGCAAGGAAGGTTGTGCCATCACTCCTGAGGTTTGGCTTAAACAAGGGGGTGGAACAATAGCTCTACTGGCAATCATGGCCACATGTAAAGGCTACTGCAGGTGTAGTTATTTGAAGCACTGATAGCCTAAGAGAAGCTGCTGCTGAAGGAAGAAGTCCCATTTCAGTATCCAGGGTTCCAGGCGAACCTCTGGACACTGCAAAAGTCAGGCCCGTGTTGCTGAGCTCTCTCAGGTCCCTTGGGTGACATCACTTCCTGTTTCAGTGCTGAACCGTGGCAGGATTAAAAAGTTAAAAATGAAACAAAACAAGTAAAAATAAAATAAACAAACAACTGATTAGAGGTCAGGGAAGCCTGGGGAAGGATCCTGAAAAGTGTCAGTGCCCCATGTTATCCCTGGCAATTCCATTGTAATTAAATAGAAAACACAAAAGTTAACCCAAATTAAAATAAACTAAGTATAGGGACATCTGGAGGGAAGAATTGAAAACCCCTAACTTGACCTTACATGGAGTTTTTTGGGCTTATTTGATAAAAAAAAATGCTGACATTTCTTAATGCTGGAACAGAGACTTTACAACACCTAGAAAAGAGAAAATTAAATTTAAAAAGTCAAGTGAGCATCTGAGAAGGGCTGGAAATTCCATATTATGGCTTTAAATTTAATAAAACTACATGGAAAAATGACATTTTAACATCACATATAATCACTTCATAGATCATTTTTAAAATTAGTCAAAGAATAATTTCAGAGAGAAATAAATGATAAAAACAACTTTTGCATACAATTAAATCTGTTCCGGTGAGATTTATTAGCCCAATCCCGGATTTTGTCGTTTCCAAGCTCAGTTTTAGCTTGGCTGGGTAACATCCTAAACAGTTGGGAACTCTCAATAGGAGCCGCAGTCATTGTATCTTTGAGGCCGGCATAATAATACCATAATTCATCTGGGAACTCAGCCCGTCAGAGATCACCGGAGTCTAGTACGCAGGCTTAATAACATCAGAAATTCTTAGTTGCTATGATTAGGAAAAGTGGGTAAAAATTAAGAAGTTCACATCCTCGTAAACTCAATGTTAAATAACTCCTTGGCACTATTTTTCTTCTAACGACATCATCCAAACAAGGATTTCACTGTAAATAACAGTCTTGACAACTGCCTAATGTGGAGATTGTGACAGTTGGCACAGGTTGAAGTAGTAAGATTTCTCAGAATCACTTTCATAGAGGTTGCTGCAGTGCCAAAACTTATTAGTAGAAAATACAGAAGGATTATTACAGGCACACTTTGGTGTGAGTGAGCTTATGTGTATGAAATTTGAAGTGTTTATTTAATATCTGAACAGTCAAGGTAAGCAACAGGACAGTGTGATTTAATTTAAATGCCATTTGAGACATGGAAAATATACTCAGATTAACAGAGTTTGGAAGAGAAATTTGAGAGAGAGGGTGTTTGTTTGACACATGGTGTCTGTGAGGTAACTCCCAAGTCTCACTACATAATTCCTTCACTGAAATAGAAGTGTACTGCTTATTTATAATGACATTTCATCAGAACTACAGAAAACGGTATAACCCTTTTATGAAACCTTGCTCTTTAAATTAAAGGAGGGTTTAAACCTGATCCCTTCTTGAATAAACGGTGAAGAAACCTGAACAGTGAGCAGTGGGAAGGCTTGTGGGAGACAGATGAATCCACAGCAGTATTACCCAATCAGAGATATATTCTGTCTATAACCTAATGCTATTTCAGTTTGAATCATTTCATAATTGAGCTCCCCTGCCATAGCTGATGCAACAAAAGCATTCTGTGAGAAGCTTTATTAGCTGTAAAATATTTGAGTTTACTAGGGGCTGCGCCCCTGCTTGCTTTTCTCGCTTGCCAGTGGGCTCTCTGCCCTAGACTCCATGTTCCTGCCTAGGTGGAAAATGCAAGGAATGGCTGGGTAGGCAAGTGAATCTAATGAAAGCAAGGGCAGACAGAGAGTGGTCTGGAAGTCTCCATCCCACCCCTCCTTTTTCTCCCCTTTGAGAAAGTGTGCATGGATGTTAAGGAAACGCACAAAAAAAGAGAAAGTGGTAATTGCATGGCAACGTCAAAAAAGCAGGTTTTATGATGCTATTAATAGCAGGATGCATACAATATCAGTGCCTTGTACTTGCTCTGTTGGGGGTGGAGGAATGAGGTGACTGTGTGTGTGTTGGGGGGGGTGTAGATAAGAAGGTGTGTGAAGGAGGTGAAGGGAGCAAGTGATGGTGGTAGAGTACATGGTGATGAGTGAGGTGCATCTCTGTATCTGGTGGTGTATGTAACATATGTTGTTGGATTGGTGTGGTGATGTGAGTGGTGGTGGTGGTGTGTGTGTGTGTGGGGGGGTGTTAGTAGTAATGGACTGTGTGTGCGTGCACTTTTCACTCTTGCACTCTCCACATCCCCACCTTCCCCTATTCTCCTTACCTGTGTGGGAGTGGTATGCATGTGTTGCAGCTGTGAGTGGTAGATATGTAAGAGGTATTAGAAGGTGAGTAGAGGGGGGAGCCTACCTCCATTTTCCACCCACCCTCCCTCCTTCACCTTCTCTGTGTGAATGTGGGGATGTGGGTGTGGGTAGGGATGTGCAGAGCAAAATTTTATGTTCATATTTCTTATGTCCGAAAGGGGGGTCCCACTTGCGGCCAATATGGACATAAAAAAAATCTAATGAGTTGGGTATATGTACATATGTCGCCCATTAAAGTCAATGGGGGAAGGATTTCCAGCCTATTTTTGGCTGCAGAATTGTGGTTTTCTTATCAATTGGCCCAGGAGAGAGTTCCCTTTCCTTTGTGCAGGGAAGTACTCCCTGGAAAGGGTCCACCCCTAGAGTTGTGTGTACCCGGTGTTTACATTGGCGTCCAGTGAATATCGTTGGCGTCTAGTGAATTCCGTTGGCGTCTAGTGAATTCAGACGGTACTTACGCACTTCAGCAGATGACAAAGGAATTGGAGGATCTCTCAGAAATAAGAATACGTGTGGGAACACAAGGTCTGGATGAACAGGCAGGCACAGCAATGGAGTTAAAACAGCAGTAGGAACACAAGGCCTGGATGAACAGGCACTTCCTTCGAGGACAGAGGTCAATCCCAGCTAGGGACACAAGGCCTGCATGAACAGGCACAGGAACTAGGTTAAAACACTGGTAGCTCGCCAGCATCTTTCTGATGCATGCTAGAATATTGGCAGCGGTATGGGCATGGTCCGTCAGGTGGGTGTGCAGTAAAGCCCACCTCCACCCTCATGCTTGTTCAGGGAAGGACTCCCTGGAACGGGTCCACCCCTAGAGTTGTGTGTACCCGGTGTTTACATTGGCGTCCAGTGAATATCGTTGGCGTCTAGTGAATTCCATTGGCGTCTAGTGAATTCAGACTGTACTTACGCACTTCAGCTGATGACAACGAATTGGAGCCTAGGATCTCTCACAAATAAGAATACGTGTGGGAACACAAGGCCTGGATGAACAGGTACATCATTCGAGGACAGAGGTCAATTCCAGCTAGGGACACAAGGCCTGCATGAACAGGCACAGCAACCAGGTTAAAACACTTGTGGGAACACAAGGCCTGGATGAACAGGCACAGCCACTGAGTTAAAACACCTGTGGGAACACAAGGCCTGGATGAACAGGCAGGCACAGCAATGGAGTTAAAACACCAGTAGGAACATGGATGAACACTGATACTCGGATAGTACAATTTTTTTTTTATGGATTTATATTCTTTTTTTTAAAAAGTTTATAGCACTTCATTTATTTTTATATTTATTTGTCATTTTTATATACTGACATTCTTGTATTCAATGCAAATCATACTTGCTTACACTCAGTTACTGTATGTATTTCCCTATCCCCAGAGGAACACAAGGCCTGCAGGAACGGGCACAGCAACGGAGTTAAAACACTTGTGGGAACACAAGGCCGGGATGAAGAGGCGCAGCAGTCGAGCACAGAGGTCGATCCCAGCTAGGGACACAAGGCCTGGATGAAGAGGCACATCATTCGAGGACAGAGTTCAATCACAGCTAGGGACACAAGCCGCGGAGGAAAAGACACTAACCAGGATCCTCCAAGCCCTCATTTTCTCCAAATTAGACTACTGCAACTCTACATTTCTTGGACTCCCTTCCTCATACACAAAACCACTCCAAATGGTTCAAAACGCAGCAGCCCGTCTACTAACAAACACTAGGAAAAGAGACCACATTTCCCCAGTCCTAAAAGACCTCCACTGGTTACCAATTCAGTTCAGAGTCATTTACAAATCCATCACCTTGATATACAAAATCTTTCACCAACACACCATAATCGACCTACAAATTCCTCTCCGTTTATACAAATGCACAAGACCGACCAGGGAAGCCTACAGAGGATGCCTCCTTGTTCCACCCTCCAAAACCACTTATCACAGCACCTTTAGAGATTGAGCCCTTTCCACAGCAGGTCCACCGTTATGGAACTCCATCCCCCCAGAACTCAGAAATGAACCTTGCCTCCTAACCTTTCGGAAAAGACTCAAGACATGGATTTTCAGGCAAGCCTTCCCGAACTGCACCTAACACACACCATCAATAAATTCTCAGCTCAGAAGCTGTATATATTGGACGCCATATTTGTAATGTACTCTTGTATATTTTTATATTCTACACATGTATATAATTAACCTCCTCTATCCCTCTTTATTTCTTACACTCCCAGTTCATAGCCCCAGTTAATTGTAACTGCATCTCCTCACCACGTGTATTTATGTTATAGGTTGTTTTCTTTGCACCCCTGTTTTCTGTAAAGCGACATCATGTGAACGATTTCATGAATGCCGGTATAAAAAAACCTTAAATAAATAAAATAAATAAGTAAGTACCGCAAGGGAAAGTTGAAAACAACTTTGAAGAGGGAGTTCAAGAGGGCGTGAAATTGTAAAGAGGTAAATGGGTGGGGTCCGTGCAGTCCGCCCGCAGGATTCAACCCGGCGGGTTCGGTCGGACCGGGGTTTCGGCGGATCCCCCACCCCCACCCCTTTCGCGGGGGGTGGAGGAGGGGCGGGGAACGCCTCCCGGACGGCCCCGGCCCCCGCAGGGCGCATTTCCTCCGCGGCGGTGCGCCGCGACCGGCAACGGGTCGGCTGGGAAGGCCCAGGGGGGGCAGGTGGCCCGCTGCTCCGGCGGCGCGTGTTATAGCCCCCCCTCCCGGCGTTTCCTCCTTCCCCTTTGGCAACTGTTAACTTGTCTTAACCTCATTCACTACATCTATGCAGACGATGTTCAGATTCTTATTCCCATAACAGAATCTATTAACAAACTTGGCTATTCTTACAAGCCTTCCCTGATCCTTCAAACTTTCACTAGATAAGTACAGCTACTCAGCTTTGAATATGGAACTTCGCCCCTCCAATATTCTCCTCATTTAGCTACCCTACTTATGCACTTCAGAAAATGACAAAGGAATTGTAAGATCTCTCAGAAATAATAATACGTGTGGGAACACAAGGTCTGGATGAACAGGCAGGCACAGCAATGGACTTAAAACACCAGTAGGAACACTAGGCCTGGATGAAGAGGCACATCATTCTAGGACAGAGGTCAATCCCACCTATGGACACAAGCCGCGGAGGAAAAGAAACTAACCAGGATTCCCTCCGTAACGGCGAGTGAAGAGGGAAGAGCCCAGCGCCGAATCCCCGCTCGTCCGGCGGGCGCGGGAAATGTGGCATACGGAAGATCGCCTCTCTGGCGCCGCTCGGGGGCCCAAGTCCTTCTCATCAAGCCTCAGCCCGCGGACGGTGTTAGGCCGGTAGCGGCCCCCGGTGCTCCGGGACCGGGTTTTCTCGTAGTCTGTTTGTTTGGGAATGCAGGCCAAAGTGGGTGGTAAACTCCATCTAAGGGTAAATACCGGCTCCGGCGCGTGTTATTGCCCCCCCCCCCCCCCCCCCCCGGCAGCAGCTTCGCCGTTTCCCCCGGACAAGGTTCCACCTCCAAGTTCAACAATTTCTTACTCTTTACTTTGTCTGTCGAGGCTTGACGTCTCTAAAAGGGTTTGACCTGGAATGCTGTGCATGTCCATCCAATATCGCATACAATATAAAGTGGCATGTTTAATTCAAAATGTTGTACACGGGGAGATCTCAGAAATGAACCTCGCCTCCTAACCTTTCTGGAAAGACTCAAGACATGGCTTTTCAGGCAAGCCTTCCCGAACTCCACCTAACACGCACCATCAATAAATTCTCTGCTCAGAAGCTGTATATATTGTATATACAGGTGGCCCGCCGCTCCGGCGGCGCGTGTTATAGCCCCCCCTGGCAGCAGCTTCGCCGTTTCCCCCGCCGTTTCCTCCTTCCCCTTTGCCAACTGTTAACTAGTCTTAACCTCATTCACTACATCTATGCAGACGATGTTCAGATTCTTATTCCCATAACAGAATCTATTAACAAAGCCATCGCACTTTGGAACAACAGCTTACAAGCCATCACTAATCTCCTCAACAGTCAAAGCATGAGATCTTATTAAGAAACTGACATTATCCTCAACAAATTCTTACTCCTAGCAAAACCTCTACCAAGTAAGTACACAGGGGTCTGTATTTTCATACCCCAGTGCTTGCTGTTTGAATACCGCTCTTGCCGTACCGACCCGCAGGGACCACCTAGGGACACAAGCTGTGGAGGAAAATAAACTAACCAGGATTCCCTCAGTAACGGTGAGTGAAGAGGGAAGAGCCCAGCGCCGAATCCCCGCCTATCCGGCGGGCGCGGGAAATGTGGCATACGGAAGACCGGCTCCCCAGCGCCGCTCGGGGGCCCAAGTCCTTCTGATGGAGGATCAGCCGGCGGACGGTGTTAGGCCGGTAGTGGCCCCCCAATAAAACCACCAAAGACTGCTTCTATAAACTGCAAGTTTAAAAAAGGATAAGACCACTCTTCCACGCCAAACACTTCAGAACCATCCTCCAAGCCCTCATTTTCTACTACTGCAACTCTACATTACTTGGACTCCCTTCCTCATACACGAAACCACTCCAAATGGTTGAAAACGCAGCAGCCCGTCTACTAACAAACACTTGGAAAGGAGGCCACATTTCCCCAGTCCTAAAAGACCTCCACTGGTTACCAATTCAGTTCAGAGTCATTTACAAATCCATCACCTTGATATAAAAAATCATTCACCAACACACCATTATCGACCTACAAATTCCTCTCCGTTTATTCAAATGCACAAGACCGACCAGGGAAGCCTACAGCGGATGCAATGCCGGTATAAATAAATAAAATAAATAAATAAAATCAATAAGTACGTAAGGGAAAGTTGAAAATAACTTTCAAGAGCGAGTTCAAAAGGGCGGGAAACCGTTAAGAGGTAAACGGGTGGGGTGCATGCAGTCCGCGGCCCCGGCCCCGTCCAGGAATAAAAAAAATAAAGTAAATCAATAAAATCAATAAGTACGTAAGGGAAAGTTGAAAACAACTTTCAAGAGCGAGTTCAAAAGGGCGGGAAACCGTTAAGAGGTAAACGGGTGGGGTGCGTGCAGTCCGCCTGGAGGATTCAAACCGGCGGCGGGTTCGGTGGGACCGGGGGTGGTTTCGGCGCATCCCCCACCCCTTTCGCGGGGGGGCGGGGAACGCCTCCCGGACGGCCCCGGCCCCGTCCAGGAATAAAAAAAATAAAGTAAAGCAATAAAATCAATAAGTACGTAAGGGAAAGTTGAAAACAACTTTCAAGAGCGAGTTCAAAAGGGGCGGGAAACCGTTAAGAGTTAAACGGGTGAGGTGCGTGCAGTCCACCTGGAGGATTGAACCCGGCGGGTTCGGTGGGACCGGGGGTGGTTTCGGCGCATCCCCCACCCCTTTCGCGGGGGGGCGGGGAACGCCTCCCGGACGGCCCCGGCCCCGTCCAGGAATAAAAAAAATAAAGTAAAGCAATAAAATCAATAAGTACATAAGGGAAAGTTGAAAACAACTTTCAAGACCGAGTTCAAAAGGGCGGGAAACCGTTAAGAGTTAAACGGGTGGGGTGCGTGCAGTCCGCCTGGAGGATTGAACCCGGCGGGTTCGGTGGGACCGGGGGTGGTTTCGGCGCATCCCCCACCCCTTTCGCGGGGGGGCGGGGAACGCCTCCCAGACGGCCCCGGCCCCGTCCAGGAATAAAAAAATAAAGTAAATATATAAAATCAATAAGTACGTAAGGGAAAGTTGAAAACAACTTTCAAGACCGAGTTCAAAAGGGCGGGAAACCGTTAAGAGTTAAACGGGTGGGGTGCGTGCAGTCCGCCTGGAGGATTGAACCCGGCGGGTTCGGTGGGACCGGGGGTGGTTTCGGCGCATCCCCCACCCCTTTCGCGGGGGGGCGGGGAACGCCTCCCGGACGGCCCCGGCCCCATCCAGGAATAAAAAAAATAAAGTAAAGCAATAAAATCAATAAGTATGTAAGGGAAAGTTGAAAACAACTTTCAAGACCGAGTTCAAAAGGGCGGGAAACCGTTAAGAGTTAAACGGGTGGGGTGCGTGCAGTCCGCCTGGAGGATTGAACCCGGCGGGTTCGGTGGGACCGGGGGTGGTTTTGGCGCATCCCCCACCCCTTTCGCGGGGGGGCGGGGAACGCCTCCCGGATGGCCCCGGCCCCGTCCAGGAATAAAAAAATAAAGTAAATATATAAAATCAATAAGTACGTAAGGGAAAGTTGAAAACAACTTTCAAGAGCGAGTTCAAAAGGGCGGGAAACCGTTAAGAGTTAAACGGGTGGGGTGCGTGCAGTCCGCCTGGAGGATTGAACCCGGCGGGTTCGGTGGGACCGGGGGTGGTTTCGGCGCATCCCCCACCCCTTTCGCGGGGGGGGGGCGGGGAACGCCTCCCGGACGGCCCCGGCCCCGTCCAGGAATAAAAAAAAATAAAGTAAAGCAATAAAATCAATAAGTACGTAAGGGAAAGTTGAAAACAACTTTCAAGAGCGAGTTCAAAAGGGCGGGAAACCGTTAAGAGTTAAACGGGTGGGGTGCGTGCAGTCCGCCTGGAGGATTGAACCCGGCGGGTTCGGTGGGACCGGGGGTGGTTTCGGCGCATCCCCCACCCCTTTCGCGGGGGGGCGGGGAACGCCTCCCGGACGGCCCCGGCCCCGTCCAGGAATAAAAAAAATAAAGTAAAGCAATAAAATCAATAAGTACGTAAGGGAAAGTTGAAAACAACTTTCAAGAGCGAGTTCAAAAGGGCGGGAAACCGTTAAGAGTTAAACGGGTGAGGTG